>NC_044558.1:552028-761472 GCF_007565055.1 Rhinopithecus roxellana
TTAGATACTTCTAGCGCAATGAACATTACAGTGACAAAGGAAATATCCACAGATGAAAACTAGAAAGAAGCTTTCTTAGAAACTTCTTGGTGATGTGTGAATTCATCTCACAGAGCTTACACTTATGTTTCGTGGAGCAGTCCATTAACACTGTCTTTGAGGAATCTGAGAAGGGCTTCTTTGGATCATATTGAGGCCTACGCTGAAAAGGAAATTTCATCCGTTCAAAACGTGAAAGAAGCTTTCTGAGAAACTTCTTTCTGATCTGTGTTCATCTCACAGAGTTACAACCTCTGCCTCAAGAAGAAGTTTGCTAACACTCTTCTCGTGGAATCTGCAAAGTGATATTTGGGAGCCTATGGGGCCCATGGTGATAAGGAAATATCCTCACATAATAACTAAAGAGAAGCTTTCTGAGAAACTGCATTGCCATGTGTGAATGCAACTCACAGAGTTACACGTTTCTCTTCAGTGATCAGTTTGTTAGCACAGTTTTCTGGAGATCTGCAATTAGATACTTCATAGCGCAATGAACATTACAGTGACAAAGGAAATATCCACAGATGAAAACTAGAAAGAAGCTTTCTTAGAAACTTCTTGGGTGATGTGTGAATTCATCTCACAGAGTTACACTTATGTTTCGTGGAGCAGTCCATTAACACTGTCTTTGAGGAATCTGAGAAGGGCTTCTTTGGATCACATTGAGGCCTACGCTGATAAAGGGAAATTTCATCCGTTCAAAACGTGAAAGAAGCTTTCTGAGAAACTTCTTTCTGATCTGTGAGTTCATCTCACAGAGTTACAACCTCTGCCTCAAGAAGCAGTTTGCTAACACTCTTTCGTGGAATCTGCAAAGTGATATTTGGGAGCCTATTGGGGCCCAATGGGATAAAGGAAATATCCTCACATAATAACTAAAGAGAAGCTTTCTGAGAAACTGCATTGCCATGTGTGAATGCAACTCACAGAGTTACACGTTTCTCTTCAGTGATCAGTTTGTTAGCACAGTTTTCTGGAAATCTGCAATTAGATACTTCATAGCGCAATGAACATTACAGTGACAAAGGAAATATCCACAGATGAAAACTAGAAAGAAGCTTTCTTAGAAACTTCTTGGTGATGTGTGAATTCATCTCACAGAGTTACACTTATGTTTCGTGGAGCAGTCCATTAACACTGTCTTTGAGGAATCTGAGAAGGGCTTCTTTGGATCACATTGAGGCCTACGCTGATAAAGGAAATTTCATCCGTTCAAATCGTGAAAGAAGCTTTCTGAGAAACTTCTTTCTGATCTGTGAGTTCATCTCACAGAGTTACAACCTCTGCCTCAAGAAGCAGTTTGCTAACACTCTTTTCGTGGAATCTGCAAAGTGATATTTGGGAGCCTATTGGGACCCATGGTGATAAAGGAAATATCCTCACATAAT
Source organism: Rhinopithecus roxellana (assembly GCF_007565055.1). Classification (NCBI taxonomy): domain Eukaryota; kingdom Metazoa; phylum Chordata; class Mammalia; order Primates; family Cercopithecidae; genus Rhinopithecus; species Rhinopithecus roxellana. The sequence goes on from NC_044558.1 coordinate 553,456, forward strand.
AACTAAAGAGAAGCTTTCTGAGAAACTGCATTGCCATGTGTGAATGCAACTCACAGAGTTACACGTTTCTCTTCAGTGATCAGTTTGTTAGCACAGTTTTCTGGAAATCTGCAATTAGATACTTCATAGCGCAATGAACATTACAGTGACAAAGGAAATATCCACAGATGAAAACTAGAAAGAAGCTTTCTTAGAAACTTCTTGGTGATGTGTGAATTCATCTCACAGAGTTACACTTATGTTTCGTGGAGCAGTCCATTAACACTGTCTTTGAGGAATCTGAGAAGGGCTTCTTTGGATCACATTGAGGCCTACGCTGATAAAGGAAATTTCATCCGTTCAAAACGTGAAAGAAGCTTTCTGAGAAACTTCTTTCTGATCTGTGAGTTCATCTCACTGAGTTACAACCTCTGCCTCAAGAAGCAGTTTGCTAACACTCTTTTCGTGGAATCTGCAAAGTGATATTTGGGAGCCTATTGGGGCCCATGGTGATAAAGGAAATATCCTCACATAATAACTAAAGAGAAGCTTTCTGAGAAACTGCATTGCCATGTGTGAATGCAACTCACAGAGTTACACGTTTCTCTTCAGTGATCAGTTTGTTAGCACAGTTTTCTGGAAATCTGCAATTAGATACTTCATAGCGCAATGAACATTACAGTGACAAAGGAAATATCCACAGATGAAAACTAGAAAGAAGCTTTCTTAGAAACTTCTTGGTGATGTGTGAATTCATCTCACAGAGTTACACTTATGTTTCGTGGAGCAGTCCATTAACACTGTCTTTGAGGAAATCTGAGAAGGGCTTCTTTGGATCACATTGAGGCCTACGCTGATAAAGGAAATTTCATCCGTTCAAAACGTGAAAGAAGCTTTCTGAGAAACTTCTTTCTGATCTGTGAGTTCATCTCACAGAGTTACAACCTCTGCCTCAAGAAGCAGTTTGCTAACACTCTTTTCGTGGAATCTGCAAAGTGATATTTGGGAGCCTATTGGGGCCCATGGTGATAAAGGAAATATCCTCACATAATAACTAAAGAGAAGCTTTCTGAGAAACTGCATTGCCATGTGTGAATGCAACTCACAGAGTTACACGTTTCTCTTCAGTGATCAGTTTGTTAGCACAGTTTTCTGGAAATCTGCAATTAGATACTTCATAGCGCAATGAACATTACAGTGACAAAGGAAATATCCACAGATGAAAACTAGAAAGAAGCTTTCTTAGAAACTTCTTGGTGATGTGTGAATTCATCTCACAGAGTTACACTTATGTTTCGTGGAGCAGTCCATTAACACTGTCTTTGAGGAATCTGAGAAGGGCTTCTTTGGATCACATTGAGGCCTACGCTGATAAAGGAAATTTCATCCGTTCAAAACGTGAAAGAAGCTTTCTGAGAAACTTCTTTCTGATCTGTGAGTTCATCTCACAGAGTTACAACCTCTGCCTCAAGAAGCAGTTTGCTAACACTCTTTTCGTGGAATCTGCAAAGTGATATTTGGGAGCCTATTGGGGCCCATGGTGATAAAGGAAATATCCTCACATAATAACTAAAGAGAAGCTTTCTGAGAAACTGCATTGCCAGTGTGAATGCAACTCACAGAGTTACACGTTTCTCTTCAGTGATCAGTTTGTTAGCACAGTTTTCTGGAAATCTGCAATTAGATACTTCATAGCGCAATGAACATTACAGTGACAAAGGAAATATCCACAGATGAAAACTAGAAAGAAGCTTTCTTAGAAACTTCTTGGTGATGTGTGAATTCATCTCACAGAGTTACACTTATGTTTCGTGGAGCAGTCCATTAACACTGTCTTTGAGGAATCTGAGAAGGGCTTCTTTGGATCACATTGAGGCCTACGCTGATAAAGGAAATTTCATCCGTTCAAAACGTGAAAGAAGCTTTCTGAGAAACTTCTTTCTGATCTGTGAGTTCATCTCACAGAGTTACAACCTCTGCCTCAAGAAGCAGTTTGCTAACACTCTTTTCGTGGAATCTGCAAAGTGATATTTGGGAGCCTATTGGGGCCCATGGTGATAAAGGAAATATCCTCACATAATAACTAAAGAGAAGCTTTCTGAGAAACTGCATTGCCATGTGTGAATGCAACTCACAGAGTTACACGTTTCTCTTCAGTGATCAGTTTGTTAGCACAGTTTTCTGGAAATCTGCAATTAGATACTTCATAGCGCAATGAACATTACAGTGACAAAGGAAATATCCACAGATGAAAACTAGAAAGAAGCTTTCTTAGAAACTTCTTGGTGATGTGTGAATTCATCTCACAGAGTTACACTTATGTTTCGTGGAGCAGTCCATTAACACTGTCTTTGAGGAATCTGAGAAGGGCTTCTTTGGATCACATTGAGGCCTACGCTGATAAAGGAAATTTCATCCGTTCAAAACGTGAAAGAAGCTTTCTGAGAAACTTCTTTCTGATCTGTGAGTTCATCTCACAGAGTTACAACCTCTGCCTCAAGAAGCAGTTTGCTAACACTCTTTTCGTGGAATCTGCAAAGTGATATTTGGGAGCCTATTGGGGCCCATGGTGATAAAGGAAATATCCTCACATAATAACTAAAGAGAAGCTTTCTGAGAAACTGCATTGCCATGTGTGAATGCAACTCACAGAGTTACACGTTTCTCTTCAGTGATCAGTTTGTTAGCACAGTTTTCTGGAAATCTGCAATTAGATACTTCATAGCGCAATGAACATTACAGTGACAAAGGAAATATCCACAGATGAAAACTAGAAAGAAGCTTTCTTAGAAACTTCTTGGTGATGTGTGAATTCATCTCACAGAGTTACACTTATGTTTCGTGGAGCAGTCCATTAACACTGTCTTTGAGGAATCTGAGAAGGGCTTCTTTGGATCACATTGAGGCCTACGCTGATAAAGGAAATTTCATCCGTTCAAAACGTGAAAGAAGCTTTCTGAGAAACTTCTTTCTGATCTGTGAGTTCATCTCACAGAGTTACAACCTCTGCCTCAAGAAGCAGTTTGCTAACACTCTTTTCGTGGAATCTGCAAAGTGATATTTGGGAGCCTATTGGGGCCCATGGTGATAAAGGAAATATCCTCACATAATAACTAAAGAGAAGCTTTCTGAGAAACTGCATTGCCATGTGTGAATGCAACTCACAGAGTTACACGTTTCTCTTCAGTGATCAGTTTGTTAGCACAGTTTTCTGGAAATCTGCAATTAGATACTTCATAGCGCAATGAACATTACAGTGACAAAGGAAATATCCACAGATGAAAACTAGAAAGAAGCTTTCTTAGAAACTTCTTGGTGATGTGTGAATTCATCTCACAGAGTTACACTTATGTTTCGTGGAGCAGTCCATTAACACTGTCTTTGAGGAATCTGAGAAGGGCTTCTTTGGATCACATTGAGGCCTACGCTGATAAAGGAAATTTCATCCGTTCAAAACGTGAAAGAAGCTTTCTGAGAAACTTCTTTCTGATCTGTGAGTTCATCTCACAGAGTTACAACCTCTGCCTCAAGAAGCAGTTTGCTAACACTCTTTTCGTGGAATCTGCAAAGTGATATTTGGGAGCCTATTGGGGCCCATGGTGATAAAGGAAATATCCTCACATAATAACTAAAGAGAAGCTTTCTGAGAAACTGCATTGCCATGTGTGAATGCAACTCACAGAGTTACACGTTTCTCTTCAGTGATCAGTTTGTTAGCACAGTTTTCTGGAAATCTGCAATTAGATACTTCATAGCGCAATGAACATTACAGTGACAAAGGAAATATCCACAGATGAAAACTAGAAAGAAGCTTTCTTAGAAACTTCTTGGTGATGTGTGAATTCATCTCACAGAGTTACACTTATGTTTCGTGGAGCAGTCCATTAACACTGTCTTTGAGGAATCTGAGAAGGGCTTCTTTGGATCACATTGAGGCCTACGCTGATAAAGGAAATTTCATCCGTTCAAAACGTGAAAGAAGCTTTCTGAGAAACTTCTTTCTGATCTGTGAGTTCATCTCACAGAGTTACAACCTCTGCCTCAAGAAGCAGTTTGCTAACACTCTTTTCGTGGAATCTGCAAAGTGATATTTGGGAGCCTATTGGGGCCCATGGTGATAAAGGAAATATCCTCACATAATAACTAAAGAGAAGCTTTCTGAGAAACTGCATTGCCAAGTGTGAATGCAACTCACAGAGTTACACGTTTCTCTTCAGTGATCAGTTTGTTAGCACAGTTTTCTGGAAATCTGCAATTAGATACTTCATAGCGCAATGAACATTACAGTGACAAAGGAAATATCCACAGATGAAAACTAGAAAGAAGCTTTCTTAGAAACTTCTTGGTGATGTGTGAATTCATCTCACAGAGTTACACTTATGTTTCGTGGAGCAGTCCATTAACACTGTCTTTGAGGAATCTGAGAAGGGCTTCTTTGGATCACATTGAGGCCTACGCTGATAAAGGAAATTTCATCCGTTCAAAACGTGAAAGAAGCTTTCTGAGAAACTTCTTTCTGATCTGTGAGTTCATCTCACAGAGTTACAACCTCTGCCTCAAGAAGCAGTTTGCTAACACTCTTTTCGTGGAATCTGCAAAGTGATATTTGGGAGCCTATTGGGGCCCATGGTGATAAAGGAAATATCCTCACATAATAACTAAAGAGAAGCTTTCTGAGAAACTGCATTGCCATGTGTGAATGCAACTCACAGAGTTACACGTTTCTCTTCAGTGATCAGTTTGTTAGCACAGTTTTCTGGAAATCTGCAATTAGATACTTCATAGCGCAATGAACATTACAGTGACAAAGGAAATATCCACAGATGAAAACTAGAAAGAAGCTTTCTTAGAAACTTCTTGGTGATGTGTGAATTCATCTCACAGAGTTACACTTATGTTTCGTGGAGCAGTCCATTAACACTGTCTTTGAGGAATCTGAGAAGGGCTTCTTTGGATCACATTGAGGCCTACGCTGATAAAGGAAATTTCATCCGTTCAAAACGTGAAAGAAGCTTTCTGAGAAACTTCTTTCTGATCTGTGAGTTCATCTCACAGAGTTACAACCTCTGCCTCAAGAAGCAGTTTGCTAACACTCTTTTCGTGGAATCTGCAAAGTGATATTTGGGAGCCTATTGGGGCCCATGGTGATAAAGGAAATATCCTCACATAATAACTAAAGAGAAGCTTTCTGAGAAACTGCATTGCCAAGTGTGAATGCAACTCACAGAGTTACACGTTTCTCTTCAGTGATCAGTTTGTTAGCACAGTTTTCTGGAAATCTGCAATTAGATACTTCATAGCGCAATGAACATTACAGTGACAAAGGAAATATCCACAGATGAAAACTAGAAAGAAGCTTTCTTAGAAACTTCTTGGTGATGTGTGAATTCATCTCACAGAGTTACACTTATGTTTCGTGGAGCAGTCCATTAACACTGTCTTTGAGGAATCTGAGAAGGGCTTCTTTGGATCACATTGAGGCCTACGCTGATAAAGGAAATTTCATCCGTTCAAAACGTGAAAGAAGCTTTCTGAGAAACTTCTTTCTGATCTGTGAGTTCATCTCACAGAGTTACAACCTCTGCCTCAAGAAGCAGTTTGCTAACACTCTTTTCGTGGAATCTGCAAAGTGATATTTGGGAGCCTATTGGGGCCCATGGTGATAAAGGAAATATCCTCACATAATAACTAAAGAGAAGCTTTCTGAGAAACTGCATTGCCATGTGTGAATGCAACTCACAGAGTTACACGTTTCTCTTCAGTGATCAGTTTGTTAGCACAGTTTTCTGGAAATCTGCAATTAGATACTTCATAGCGCAATGAACATTACAGTGACAAAGGAAATATCCACAGATGAAAACTAGAAAGAAGCTTTCTTAGAAACTTCTTGGTGATGTGTGAATTCATCTCACAGAGTTACACTTATGTTTCGTGGAGCAGTCCATTAACACTGTCTTTGAGGAATCTGAGAAGGGCTTCTTTGGATCACATTGAGGCCTACGCTGATAAAGGAAATTTCATCCGTTCAAAACGTGAAAGAAGCTTTCTGAGAAACTTCTTTCTGATCTGTGAGTTCATCTCACAGAGTTACAACCTCTGCCTCAAGAAGCAGTTTGCTAACACTCTTTTCGTGGAATCTGCAAAGTGATATTTGGGAGCCTATTGGGGCCCATGGTGATAAAGGAAATATCCTCACATAATAACTAAAGAGAAGCTTTCTGAGAAACTGCATTGCCATGTGTGAATGCAACTCACAGAGTTACACGTTTCTCTTCAGTGATCAGTTTGTTAGCACAGTTTTCTGGAAATCTGCAATTAGATACTTCATAGCGCAATGAACATTACAGTGACAAAGGAAATATCCACAGATGAAAACTAGAAAGAAGCTTTCTTAGAAACTTCTTGGTGATGTGTGAATTCATCTCACAGAGTTACACTTATGTTTCGTGGAGCAGTCCATTAACACTGTCTTTGAGGAATCTGAGAAGGGCTTCTTTGGATCACATTGAGGCCTACGCTGATAAAGGAAATTTCATCCGTTCAAAACGTGAAAGAAGCTTTCTGAGAAACTTCTTTCTGATCTGTGAGTTCATCTCACAGAGTTACAACCTCTGCCTCAAGAAGCAGTTTGCTAACACTCTTTTCGTGGAATCTGCAAAGTGATATTTGGGAGCCTATTGGGGCCCATGGTGATAAAGGAAATATCCTCACATAATAACTAAAGAGAAGCTTTCTGAGAAACTGCATTGCCATGTGTGAATGCAACTCACAGAGTTACACGTTTCTCTTCAGTGATCAGTTTGTTAGCACAGTTTTCTGGAAATCTGCAATTAGATACTTCATAGCGCAATGAACATTACAGTGACAAAGGAAATATCCACAGATGAAAACTAGAAAGAAGCTTTCTTAGAAACTTCTTGGTGATGTGTGAATTCATCTCACAGAGTTACACTTATGTTTCGTGGAGCAGTCCATTAACACTGTCTTTGAGGAATCTGAGAAGGGCTTCTTTGGATCACATTGAGGCCTACGCTGATAAAGGAAATTTCATCCGTTCAAAACGTGAAAGAAGCTTTCTGAGAAACTTCTTTCTGATCTGTGAGTTCATCTCACAGAGTTACAACCTCTGCCTCAAGAAGCAGTTTGCTAACACTCTTTTCGTGGAATCTGCAAAGTGATATTTGGGAGCCTATTGGGGCCCATGGTGATAAAGGAAATATCCTCACATAATAACTAAAGAGAAGCTTTCTGAGAAACTGCATTGCCATGTGTGAATGCAACTCACAGAGTTACACGTTTCTCTTCAGTGATCAGTTTGTTAGCACAGTTTTCTGGAAATCTGCAATTAGATACTTCATAGCGCAATGAACATTACAGTGACAAAGGAAATATCCACAGATGAAAACTAGAAAGAAGCTTTCTTAGAAACTTCTTGGTGATGTGTGAATTCATCTCACAGAGTTACACTTATGTTTCGTGGAGCAGTCCATTAACACTGTCTTTGAGGAATCTGAGAAGGGCTTCTTTGGATCACATTGAGGCCTACGCTGATAAAGGAAATTTCATCCGTTCAAAACGTGAAAGAAGCTTTCTGAGAAACTTCTTTCTGATCTGTGAGTTCATCTCACAGAGTTACAACCTCTGCCTCAAGAAGCAGTTTGCTAACACTCTTTTCGTGGAATCTGCAAAGTGATATTTGGGAGCCTATTGGGGCCCATGGTGATAAAGGAAATATCCTCACATAATAACTAAAGAGAAGCTTTCTGAGAAACTGCATTGCCATGTGTGAATGCAACTCACAGAGTTACACGTTTCTCTTCAGTGATCAGTTTGTTAGCACAGTTTTCTGGAAATCTGCAATTAGATACTTCATAGCGCAATGAACATTACAGTGACAAAGGAAATATCCACAGATGAAAACTAGAAAGAAGCTTTCTTAGAAACTTCTTGGTGATGTGTGAATTCATCTCACAGAGTTACACTTATGTTTCGTGGAGCAGTCCATTAACACTGTCTTTGAGGAATCTGAGAAGGGCTTCTTTGGATCACATTGAGGCCTACGCTGATAAAGGAAATTTCATCCGTTCAAAACGTGAAAGAAGCTTTCTGAGAAACTTCTTTCTGATCTGTGAGTTCATCTCACAGAGTTACAACCTCTGCCTCAAGAAGCAGTTTGCTAACACTCTTTTCGTGGAATCTGCAAAGTGATATTTGGGAGCCTATTGGGGCCCATGGTGATAAAGGAAATATCCTCACATAATAACTAAAGAGAAGCTTTCTGAGAAACTGCATTGCCATGTGTGAATGCAACTCACAGAGTTACACGTTTCTCTTCAGTGATCAGTTTGTTAGCACAGTTTTCTGGAAATCTGCAATTAGATACTTCATAGCGCAATGAACATTACAGTGACAAAGGAAATATCCACAGATGAAAACTAGAAAGAAGCTTTCTTAGAAACTTCTTGGTGATGTGTGAATTCATCTCACAGAGTTACACTTATGTTTCGTGGAGCAGTCCATTAACACTGTCTTTGAGGAATCTGAGAAGGGCTTCTTTGGATCACATTGAGGCCTACGCTGATAAAGGAAATTTCATCCGTTCAAAACGTGAAAGAAGCTTTCTGAGAAACTTCTTTCTGATCTGTGAGTTCATCTCACAGAGTTACAACCTCTGCCTCAAGAAGCAGTTTGCTAACACTCTTTTCGTGGAATCTGCAAAGTGATATTTGGGAGCCTATTGGGGCCCATGGTGATAAAGGAAATATCCTCACATAATAACTAAAGAGAAGCTTTCTGAGAAACTGCATTGCCATGTGTGAATGCAACTCACAGAGTTACACGTTTCTCTTCAGTGATCAGTTTGTTAGCACAGTTTTCTGGAAATCTGCAATTAGATACTTCATAGCGCAATGAACATTACAGTGACAAAGGAAATATCCACAGATGAAAACTAGAAAGAAGCTTTCTTAGAAACTTCTTGGTGATGTGTGAATTCATCTCACAGAGTTACACTTATGTTTCGTGGAGCAGTCCATTAACACTGTCTTTGAGGAATCTGAGAAGGGCTTCTTTGGATCACATTGAGGCCTACGCTGATAAAGGAAATTTCATCCGTTCAAAACGTGAAAGAAGCTTTCTGAGAAACTTCTTTCTGATCTGTGAGTTCATCTCACAGAGTTACAACCTCTGCCTCAAGAAGCAGTTTGCTAACACTCTTTCGTGGAATCTGCAAAGTGATATTTGGGAGCCTATTGGGGCCCATGGTGATAAAGGAAATATCCTCACATAATAACTAAAGAGAAGCTTTCTGAGAAACTGCATTGCCATGTGTGAATGCAACTCACAGAGTTACACGTTTCTCTTCAGTGATCAGTTTGTTAGCACAGTTTTCTGGAAATCTGCAATTAGATACTTCATAGCGCAATGAACATTACAGTGACAAAGGAAATATCCACAGATGAAAACTAGAAAGAAGCTTTCTTAGAAACTTCTTGGTGATGTGTGAATTCATCTCACAGAGTTACACTTATGTTTCGTGGAGCAGTCCATTAACACTGTCTTTGAGGAATCTGAGAAGGGCTTCTTTGGATCACATTGAGGCCTACGCTGATAAAGGAAATTTCATCCGTTCAAAACGTGAAAGAAGCTTTCTGAGAAACTTCTTTCTGATCTGTGAGTTCATCTCACAGAGTTACAACCTCTGCCTCAAGAAGCAGTTTGCTAACACTCTTTTCGTGGAATCTGCAAAGTGATATTTGGGAGCCTATTGGGGCCCATGGTGATAAAGGAAATATCCTCACATAATAACTAAAGAGAAGCTTTCTGAGAAACTGCATTGCCATGTGTGAATGCAACTCACAGAGTTACACGTTTCTCTTCAGTGATCAGTTTGTTAGCACAGTTTTCTGGAGATCTGCAATTAGATACTTCATAGCGCAATGAACATTACAGTGACAAAGGGAATATCCACAGATGAAAACTAGAAAGAAGCTTTCTTAGAAACTTCTTGGTGATGTGTGAATTCATCTCACAGAGTTACACTTATATTTCGTGGAGCAGTCCATTAACACTGTCTTTGAGGAATCTGAGAAGGGCTTCTTTGGATCACATTGAGGCCTACGCTGATAAAGGAAATTTCATCCGTTCAAAACGTGAAAGAAGCATTTTGAGAAACTTCTTTCTGATCTGTGAGTTCATCTCACAGAGTTACAACCTCTGCCTCAAGAAGCAGTTTGCTAACACTCTTTTCGTGGAATCTGCAAAGTGATATTTGGGAGCCTATTGGGGCCCATAGGTGATAAAGGAAATATCCTCACATAATAACTAAAGAGAAGCTTTCTGAGAAACTGCATTGCCATGTGTGAATGCAACTCACAGAGTTACACGTTTCTCTTCAGTGATCAGTTTGTTAGCACAGTTTTCTGGAGATCTGCAATTAGATACTTCATAGCGCAATGAACATTACAGTGACAAAGGAAATATCCACAGATGAAAACTAGAAAGAAGCTTTCTTAGAAACTTCTTGGTGATGTGTGAATTCATCTCACAGAGTTACACTTATGTTTCGTGGAGCAGTCCATTAACACTGTCTTTGAGGAATCTGAGAAGGGCTTCTTTGGATCACATTGAGGCCTACGCTGATAAAGGAAATTTCATCCGTTCAAAACGTGAAAGAAGCTTTCTGAGAAACTTCTTTCTGATCTGTGAGTTCATCTCACAGAGTTACAAACTCTGCCTCAAGAAGCAGTTTGCTAACACTCTTTTCGTGGAATCTGCAAAGTGATATTTGGGAGCCTATTGGGGCCCATTGTGATAAAGGAAATATCCTCACATAATAACTAAATAGAAGCTTTCTGAGAAACTGCCTTGCCATATGTGAATGCAACTCAAAGAGTTACACGTTTCTCTTCTGTGATCAGTTTGTTAGCACAGTTTTCTGGAAATCTGCAATAGATATTTCATAGCGCAATGAACATTACAGTGACAGAGGAAATATCCACAGATGAAAACTAGAAAGAAGCTTTCTTAGAAACTTCTTGGTGATGTGTGAATTCATCTCACAGAGTTACACTTATGTTTCGTGGAGCAGTCCATTAACACTGTCTTTGAGGAACCTGAGAAGGGCTTCTTTGGATCATATTGAGGCCTACCCTGATAAAGGAAATTTCATCCGTTCAAAACGTGAAAGAAGCTTTCTGAGAAACTTCTTTCTGATCTGTGAGTTCATCTCACAGAGTTACAACCTCTGCCTCAAGAAGCAGTTTGCTAACACTCTTTTCGTGGAATCTGCAAAGTGATATTTGGGAGCCTATTGGGGCCCATGGTGATAAAGGAAATATCCTCACATAATAACTAAAGAGAAGCTTTCTGAGAAACTGCATTGCCATGTGTGAATGCAACTCACAGAGTTACACGTTTCTCTTCAGTGATCAGTTTGTTAGCACAGTTTTCTGGAAATCTGCAATTAGATACTTCATAGCGCAATGAACATTACAGTGACAAAGGAAATATCCACAGATGAAAACTAGAAAGAAGCTTTCTTAGAAACTTCTTGGTGATGTGTGAATTCATCTCACAGAGTTACACTTATGTTTCGTGGAGCAGTCCATTAACACTGTCTTTGAGGAATCTGAGAAGGGCTTCTTTGGATCACATTGAGGCCTACGCTGATAAAGGAAATTTCATCCGTTCAAAACGTGAAAGAAGCTTTCTGAGAAACTTCTTTCTGATCTGTGAGTTCATCTCACAGAGTTACAACCTCTGCCTCAAGAAGCAGTTTGCTAACACTCTTTTCGTGGAATCTGCAAAGTGATATTTGGGAGCCTATAGGGGTCCATGGTGATAAAGGAAATATCCTCACATAATAACTAAAGAGAAGCTTCCTGAGAAACTGCATTGCCATGTGTGAATGCAACTCACAGAGTTACACGTTTCTCTTCCGTGATCAGTTTGTTAGCACAGTTTTCTGGAAATCTGCAATTAGATATTTCATAGCGCAATGAGCATTACAGTGACAGAGGAAATATCCACAGGTGAAAACTTGAAAGAAGCTTTCTTAGAAACTTCTTGGTGATATGTGAATTCATCTCACAGAGTTACACTTATGTTTCGTGGAGCAGTCCATTAACACTGTCTTTGAGGAATCTGAGAAGGGCTTCTTTGGATCACATTGAGGCCTACGCTGATAAAGGAAATTTCATCCGTTCAAAACGTGAAAGAAGCTTTCTGAGAAACTTCTTTCTGATCTGTGAGTTCATCTCACAGAGTTACAAACTCTGCTTCAAGAAGCAGTTTGCTAACACTCTTTTCGTGGAATCTGCAAAGTGATATTTGGGAGCCTATTGGGGTCCATAGTGCTAAAGGAAATATCCTCACATAATAACTAAAGAGAAGCTTTCTGAGAAACTGCATTGCCATGTGTGAATGCAACTCACAGAGTTACACGTTTCTCTTCAGTGATCAGTTTGTTAGCACAGTTTTCTGGAAATCTGCAATTAGATACTTCACAGCGCAATGAACATTACAGTAACAAAGGAAATATCCAAAGATGAAAACCAGAAAGAAGCTTTCTTAGAAAATTCTTGGTGATGTGTGAATTCATCTCACAGAGTTACACTTATGTTTCGTGGAGCAGTCCATTAACACTGTCTTTGAGGAATCTGAGAAGGGCTTCTTTGGATCACATTGAGGCCTACGCTGATAAAGGAAATTTCATCCGTTCAAAACGTGAAAGAAGCTTTCTGAGAAACTTCTTTCTGATCTGTGAGTTCATCTCACAGATTTACAAACTCTACCTCAAGAAGCAGTTTCCTAACACTCTTTTCGTGGAATCTGCAAAGTGATATTTGGGAGCCTCTAATGGGCCCATGGTGATAAAGGAAATATCCTCACATAATAACTAAAGAGAAGCTTTCTGAGAAACTGCATTGCCATGTGTGAATGCAACTCACAGAGTTACACGTTTCTCTTCAGTTATCAGTTTGTTAGCACAGTTTTCTGGAGATCTGCAATTAGATACTTCATAGCGCAATGAACATTACAGTGACAAAGGAAATATCCACAGATGAAAACTAGAAAGAAGCTTTCTTAGAAACTTCTTGGTGATGTGTGAATTCATCTCCAGAGTAACACTTGTGCTTCGTGGAGCAGTCCATTAACACTGTCTTTGAGGAATCTGAGAAGGGCTTCTTTGGACCACATTGAGGCCTACGCTGATAAAGGAAATTTCTTCCGTTCAAAACGTGAAAGAAGCTTTCTCAGAAACTTCTTTCTGATCTGTGAGTTCATCTCACAGAGTTACAACCTCTGCCTCAAGAAGCAGTTTGCTAACACTCTTTTCCTGGAATCTGCACAGTGATATTTGGGAGCCTATTGGGGCCCATGGTGATAAAGGAAATATCCTCACATAATAACTAAAGAGAAGCTTTCTGAAAAACTGCATTTCCAGCACAGTTTTCTGGAAATCTGCAATTAGATACTTCATAGCGCAATGAACATTACAGTGACAAAGGAAATATCCAAAGATGAAAACTAGAAAGAAGCTTTCTTAGAAACTTCTTGGTGATGTGTGAATTCATCTCACAGAGTTACACTTATGTTTCGTGGAGCAGTCCATTAACACTGTCTCTGGGGAAACTGAGAAGGGCTTCTTTGGATCACATTGAGGCCTACGCTGATAAAGGAAATTTCATCCGTTCAAAACATGAAAGAAGCTTTCTGAGAAACTTCTTTCTGATCTGTGAGTTCATCTCACAGAGTTACAACCTCTGCCTCAAGAAGCAGTGTGCTAACACTCTTTTCGTGGAATATGCAAAGTGATATTTGGGAGCCTATTGGGGCCCTTGGTGATAAAGGAAATACCCTCACATAATAACTAAAGAGAAGCTTTCTGAGAAACTGCATTGCCATGTGTGAATGCAAATCACAGAGTTACACGTTTCTCTTCAGTGATCAGTTTGTTAGCACAGTTTTCTGGAGATCTGCAGTTAGATACTTCATAGCGCAATGAACATTACAGTGACAAATGAAATATCCACAGATGAAAACTAGAAAGAAGCTTTCTTAGAAACTTCTTGGTGATGTGTGAATTCATCTCACCGAGTTACACTTATGTTTCGTGGAGCAGTCCATTAACACTGTCTTTGAGGAATCTGAGAAGGGCTTATTTGGATCACAATGAGGCGTACGCTGATAAAGGAAATTTCTTCCGTTCAAAATGTGAAAGAAGCTGTCTGAGAAACTTCTTTCTGATCTGTGAGTTCATCTCACAGAGTTACAACCTCTGCCTCAAGAAGCAGTTTGCTAACGCTCTTTTCGTGGAATCTGCAAAGTGATATTTGGGAGCCTATTGGGGCCCATGGTGATAAAGGAAATATCCTCACATAATAACTAAAGAGAAGCTTTCTGAGAAACTGCATTGCCATGTGTGAATGCAACTCACAGAGTTACACGTTTCTCTTCAGTGATCAGTTTGTTTGCACAGTTTTCTAGAGATCTGCAATTAGATACTTCATAGCGCAATGAACATTACAGTGACAAAGGAAATATCCACAGATGAAAACTAGAAAGAAGCTTTCTTAGAAACTTGTTTTTGATGTGTGAATTCATCTCACAGAGTTACACTTATGTTTCCTGGAGCAGTCCATTAACACTGTCTTTGGGGAATCTGAGAAGGGCTTCTTTGGATCACATTGAGGCCTACGCTGATAAAGGAAATTTCATGCGTTCAAAAGGTGAAAGAAGCTTTCTGAGAAACTTCTTTCTGATCTGTGAGTTCATTTCTCAGAGTTACAACCTCTGCCTCAAGAAGCAGTTTGCTAACACTCTTTTCGTGGAATCTGCAAAGTGATATTTGGGAGCCTATTGGGGCCCATGGTGATAACGGAAATATCCTCACATAATAACTAAAGAGAAGCTTTCTGAGAAACTGCATTGCCAGCACAGTTTTCTGGAAATCTGCAATTAGATACTTCATAGCGCTATGAACATTACAGTGACAAAGGAAATATCCACAGATGAAAACTAGAAAGAAACTTTCTTTGAAACTTCTTGGTGATGTGTGAGTTCATCTCACAGAGTTACACTTATGTTTCGTGGAGCAGTCCATTAACACTGTCTTTGAGGAATCTGAGAAGGGCTTCTTTGGATCACATTGAGGCCTACGCTGATAAAGGAAATTTCATCCGTTCAAAACGTGAAAGAAGCTTTCTGAGAAACTTCTTTCTGATCTATGAGTTCATCTCACAGATTTACAACCTCTGCCTAAAGAAGCAGTTTCCTAACACTCTTTTCGTGGAATCTGCAAAGTGATATTTGGGAGCCTCTAATGGGCCCATGGTGATAAAGGAAATATCCTCACATAATAACTAAAGAGAAGCTTTCTGAGAAACTGCATTGCCATGTGTGAATGCAACTCACAGAGTTACACGTTTCTCTTCAGTGATCAGTTTGTTAGCACAGTTTTCTGGAGATCTGCAATTAGATACTTCATACCGCAATGAACATTACAGTGACAAAGGAAATATCCACAGATGAAAACTAGAAAGAAGCTTTCATAGAAACTTCTTGGTGATGCGTGAATTCATCTCACAGATTTACACTTATGTTTCGTGGAGCAGTCCATTAACACTGTCTTTGGGGAAACTGAGAAGGGCTTCTTTGGATCACATTGAGGCCTACGCTGATAAAGGAAATTTCATCCGTTCAAAACGTGAAAGAAGCTTTCTGACAAACTTCTTTCTGATCTGTGAGTTCATCTCACAGAGTTACAAACTCTGCCTCAAGAAGCAGTTTGCTAACACTCTTTTCGTGGAATCTGCAAAGTGATATTTGAGAGCCTATTGGGGCCCATGGTGATAAAGGAAATACCCTCACATAATAACTAAAGAGAAGCTTTCTGAGAAACTGCATTGCCATGTGTGAATGCAACTCACAGAGTTACACGTTTCCCTTCAGTGATCAGTTTGTTAGCACAGTTTTCTGGAGATCTGCAATTAGATACTTCATAGCGCAATGAACATTACAGTGACAAAGGAAATATCCACAGATGAAAACTAGAAAGAAGCTTTCATAGAAACTTCTTGGTGATGTGTGAATTCATCTCACAGAGTTACACTTGTGTTTCGTGGAGCAGTCCCTTAACACTGTCTTTGAGGAATCTGAGAAGGGCTTCTTTGGATCACATTGAGGCCTACGCTGATAAAGGAAATTTCTTCCGTTCAAAACGTGAAAGAAGCTTTCTCAGAAACTTTTTTCTGATCTGTGAGTTCATCTCACAGAGTTACAACCTCTGCCTCAAGAAGCAGTTTGCGAACACTCTTTTCGTGGAATCTGCACAGTGATATTTGGGAGCCTATTGGGGCCCATGCTGATAAAGGACATATCCTCACATAATAACTAAAAAGAAGCTTTCTGAAAAACTGCATTTCCAGCACAGTTTTCTGGAAATCTGCAATTAGATAGTTCATAGCGCAATGAACATTACAGTGACAAAGGAAATATCCAAAGATGAAAACTAGAAAGAAGCTTTCTTAGAAACTTCTTGGTGATGTGTGAATTCATCTCACAGAGTTACACTTATGTTTCGTGGAGCAGTCCATTAACACTGTCTTTGGGGAAACTGAGAAGGGCTTCTTTGGATCACATTGAGGCCTACGCTGATAAAGGAAATTTCATCCGTTCAAAACATGAAAGAAGCTTTCTGAGAAACTTCTTTCTGATCTGTGAGTTCATCTCACAGAGTTACAACCTCTGCCTCAAGAAGCAGTTTGCTAACACTCTTTTCGTGGAATATACAAAGTGATATTTGGGAGCCTATTGGGGCCCATTTTTGATAAAGGAAATACCCTCACATAATACCTAAAGAGAAGCTTTCTGAGAAACTGCATTGCCGTGTGTGAATGCACCTTACAGAGTTACACGTTTCTCTTCAGTGATCAGTTTGTTAGCACAGTTTTCTGGAGATCTGCAATTAGATACTTCATAGCGCAATGAACATTACAGTGACAAAGGAAATATCCACAGATGAAAACTAGAAAGAAGCTTTCTTAGAAACTTCTTGGTGATGTGTGAATTCATCTCACCGAGTTACACTTATGTTTCGTGGTGCAGTCCATTAACACTGTCTTTGAGGAATCTGAGAAGGGCTTATTTGGATCACAATGAGGCGTACGCTGATAAAGGAAATTTCTTCCGTTCAAAATGTGAAAGAAGCTTTCTGAGAAACTTCTTTCTGATCTGTGAGTTCATCTCACAGAGTTACAACCTCTGCCTCAAGAAGCAGTTTGCTAACGCTCTTTTCGTGGAATCTGCAAAGTGATATTTCGGAGCCTATTGGGGCCCATGGTGATAAAGGAAATATACTCACATAATAACTAAAGAGAAGCTTTCTGAGAAACTGCATTGCCATGTGTGAATGCAACTCACAGAGTTACACGTTTCTCTTCAGTGATCAGTTTGTTTGCACAGTTTTCTAGAGATCTGCAATTAGATACTTCATAGCGCAATGAACATTACAGTGACAAAGGAAATATCCACAGACGAAAACTAGAAAGAAGCTTTCTTAGAAACTTCTTGGTGATGTGTGAATTCATCTCACAGAGTTACACTTGTGTTTCATGGAGTAGTCCATTAACACTGTCTTTGAGGAATCTGAGAAGGGCTTCTTTGCATCACATTGAGGCCTACGCTGATAAAGGAAATTTCTTCCGTTCAAAACGTGAAAGAAGCTTTCTCAGAAACTTCTTTCTGATCTGTGAGTTCATCTCACAGAGTTACAACCTCTGCCTCAAGAAGCAGTTTGCTAACACTCTTTTCGTGGAATCTGCACAGTGATATTTGGGAGCCTATAGGGGCCCATGGTGATAAAGGAATTATCCTCACATAGTAACTAAAGAGAAGCTTTCTGAAAAACTGCATTTCCAGCACACTTTTCTGGAAATCTGCAATTAGATACTTCATAGCGCAATGAACATTACAGTGACAAAGGACATATCCAAATATGAAAACTAGAAAGAAGCTTTCTTAGAAACATCTTGGTGATGAGTGAATTCATCTCTCAGAGTTACACTTATATTTCGTCTAGCAGTCCATTAACACTGACTTTGGGGAAACTGAGAAGGGCTTCTTTGGATCACATTGAGGCCTACGCTGAGAAAGGAAATTTCATCCGTTCAAAACGTGAAAGAAGCTTTCTGAGAAACTTCTTTCTGATCTGTGAGTTCATCTCACAGAGTTACAACATCTGCCTCAAGAAGCAGTTTGCTAACACTCTTTTCGTGGAATCTGCAAAGTGATATTTGGGAGCCTATTGGGGCCCATGGTGATATAGGAAATACCCTCACATAATAACTAAAGAGAAGCTTTCTGAGAAACTGCATTGCCATGTGTGAATGCAACTCACAGAGTTACACGTTTCTCTTCAGTGATCAGTTTGTTAGCACAGTTTTCTGGAGATCTGCAATTAGATACTTCATAGCGCAATGAACATTACAGTGACAAAGGAAATATCCACAGATGAAAACTACAAAGAAGCTTTCTTAGAAACTTGTTTTTGATGTGTGAATTCATCTCACAGAGTTACACTTATGTTTCCTGGAGCAGTCCATTAACACTGTCTTTGGGGAATCTGAGAAGGGCTTCTTTGGATCACATTGAGGCCTACGCTGATAAAGGAAATTTCATGCGTTCAAAAGGTGAAAGAAGCTTTCTGAGAAACCTCTTTCTGATCTGTGAGTTCATCTCACAGAGTTACAACCTCTGCCTCAAGAAGCAGTTTGCTAACACTCTTTTCGTGGAATCTGCAAAGTGATATTTGGAAGCCTATTGGGCCCCATGGTGATAACGGAAATATCCTCACATAATAACTAAAGAGAAGCTTTCTGAGAAACTGCATTGCCAGCACAGTTTTCTGGAAATCTGCAATTAGATACTTCATAGCGCTATGAACATTACAGTGACAAAGGAAATATCCACAGATGAAAACTTGAAAGAAACTTTCTTTGAAACTTCTTGGTGATGTGTGAGTTCATCTCACAGAGTTACACTTATGTTTCGTGGAGCAGTCCATTAACACTGTCTTTGAGGAATCTGAGAAGGGCTTCTTTGGATCACATTGAGGCCTACGCTGATAAAGGAAATTTCATCCGTTCAAAACGTGAAAGAAGCTTTCTGAGAAACTTCTTTCTGATCTGTGAGTTCATCTCACAGATTTACAACCTCTGCCTCAAGAAGCAGTTTCCTAACACTCTTTTCGTGGAATCTGCAAAGTGATATTTGGGAGCCTCTAATGGGCCCATGGTGATAAAGAAATATCCTCACATAATAACTAAAGAGAAGCTTTCTGAGAAACTGCATTGCCATGTGTGAATGCAACTCACAGAGTTACACGTTTCTCTTCAGTGATCAGTTTGTTAGCACAGTTTTCTGGAGATCTGCAATTAGATACTTCATAGCGCAATGAACATTACAGTGACAAAGGAAATATCCACAGATGAAAACTAGAAAGAAGCTTTCTTAGAAACTTCTTGGTGATGTGTGAATTCATCTCACAGAGTTACACTTATGTTTCGTGGAGCAGTCCATTAACACTGTCTTTGGGGAAACTGAGAAGGGCTTCTTTGGATCACATTGAGGCCTACGCTGATAAAGGAAATTTCATCCGTTCAAAACGTGAAAGAAGCTTTCTGAGAAACTTCTTTCTGATCTCTGAGTTCATCTCACAGAGTTACAACCTCTGCCTCAGGAAGCAGTTTGCTAACACTCTTCTCGTGGAATCTGCAAAGTGATATTTGGGAGCCAATAGGGGCTCATGGTGATAAAGGAAATATCCTCACATAATAACTAAAGAGAAGCTTTCTGAGAAACTGCATTGCCATGTGTGAATGCAACTCACAGAGTTACACGTTTCTCTTCAGTGATCAGTTTGTTTGCACAGATTTCTGGAGATCTGCAATTAGATACTTCATAGCGCAATGAACATTACAGTGACAAAGGAAATATCCACAGATGAAAACTAGAAAGAAGCTTTCTTAGAAACTTCTTGGTGATGTGTGAATTCATCTCACCGAGTTACACTTATGTTTCGTGGAGCAGTCCATTAACACTGTCTTTGAGGAATCTGAGAAGGGCTTATTTGGATCACAATGAGGCATACGCTGATAAAGGAAATTTCTTCCGTTCAAAATGTGAAAGAAGCTTTCTGAGAAACTTCTTTCTGATCTGTGAGTTCATCTCACAGAGTTACAACCTCTGCCTCAAGAAGCAGTTTGCTAACGCTCTTTTCGTGGAATCTGCAAAGTGATATTTGGGAGCCTATTGGGGCCCATGGTGATAAAGGAAATATCCTCACATAATAACTAAAGAGAAGCTTTCTGAGAAACTGCATTGCCATGTGTGAATGCAACTCACAGAGTTACACGTTTCTCTTCAGTGATCAGTTTGTTTGCACAGATTTCTGGAGATCTGCAATTAGATACTTCATAGCGCAATGAACATTACAGTGACAAAGGCAATATCCACAGATGAAAACTAGAAAGAAGCTTTCTTAGAAACTTCTTGGTGATGTGTGAATTCATCTCACAGAGTTACACTTATGTTTCGTGGAGCAGTCCATTAACACTGTCTTTGAGGAATCTGAGAAGGGCTTCTTTGGATCACATTGAGGCCTACGCTGATAAAGGAAATTTCATCCGTTCAAAACCTGAAAGAAGCTTTCTGAGAAACTTCTTTCTGATCTGTGAGTTCATCTCACAGAGTTACAACCTCTGCCTCAAGAAGCAGTTTGCTAACACTCTTTTCGTGGAATCTGGAAAGTGATATTTGGGAGCCTATAGGGGCCCATGGTGATAAAGGAAATATCCTCACATAATAACTAAAGAGAAGCTTTCTGAGAAACTGCATTGTCATGTGTGAATGCAACTCACAGAGTTACACGTTTCCCTTCAGTGATCAGTTTGTTAGCACAGTTTTCTGGAGATCTGCAATTAGATACTTCATAGCGCAATGAACATTACAGTGACAAAGGAAATATCCACAGATGAAAACTAGAAAGAAGCTTTCTTAGAAACTTCTTGGTGATGTGTGAATTCATCTCACAGAGTTACACTTATGTTTCGTGGAGCAGTCCATTAACACTGTCTTTGGGGAATCTGAGAAGTGCTTCTTTGGATCACATTGAGGCCTACGCTGATAAAGGAAATTTCATGCGTTCAAAAGGTTAAAGAAGCTTTCTGAGAAACTTCTTTCTGATCTGTGAGTTCATCTAACAGACTTACAACCTCTGCCTCAAGAAGCAGTTTGCTAACACTCTTTTAGTGGAATCTGGAAAGTGATATTTGGGAGCCTTTTGGGGCCCATGGTGATAAAGGCAATATCCTCACATAATAACTAAAGAGAAGCTTTCTGAGAAACTGCATTGCCAGCACAGTTTTCTGGAAATCTGCAATTAGATACTTCCTAGCGCAATGAACATTACAGTGACAAAGGAAATATCCACAGATGAAAACTAGAAAGAAGTTTTCATAGAAATTTCCTGGGGATGTGTGAATTCATCTCATAGAGTTACACTTATGTTTCGTGGTGCAGTCCTTTAACACTCTCTTTGAGGAATATGAGAAGGGCTTCTTTGGATCACATTGAGGCCTACGCTGATAAAGGAAATTTCATCCGTTCAAAACGTGAAAGAAGCTTTCTGAGAAACTTCTTTCTGATCTCTGAGTTCATCTCACAGAGTTACAACCTCTGCCTCAGGAAGCAGTTTGCTAACACTCTTCTCGTGGAATCTGCAAAGTGATATTTGGGAGCCAATAGGGGCTCATGGTGATAAAGGAAATATCCTCACATAATAACTAAAGAGAAGCTTTCTGAGAAACTGCATTGCCATGTGTGAATGCAACTCACAGAGTTACATGTTTCTCTTCAGTGATCAGTTTATTAGCACAGTTTTCTGGAGATCTGCAATTAGATACTTCATAGCGCAATGAACATTCCAGTGACAAAGGAAATATCCACAGATGAAAACTAGAAGGAAGCTTTCTTAGAAACTTCTTGGTGATGTGTGAATTCATCTCACAGTGTTACACTTATGTTTCGTGGAGCAGTCCATTAACACTGTCTTTGGGGAAACTGGGAAGGGCTTCTTTGGATCACATTGAGGCCTACGCTGATAAAGGAAATTTCATCCGTTCAAAACGTGAAAGAAGCTTTCTGAGAAACTTCTTTCTGATCTGTGAGTTCATCTCACAGAGTTACAACCTCCGCCTCAAGAAGCAGTTTGCTAACACTCTTTTCATGGAATCTGCAAAGTGATATTTGGGAGCCCATTGCGGCCCATGGTGATAAAGGAAATACCCTCACATAATAACTAAAGAGAAGCTTTCTGAGAAACTGCATTGCCATGTGTGAATGCAACTCACAGAGTTACACGTTTCTCTTCAGTGATCAGTTTGTTAGCACAGTTTTCTGGAGATCTGCAATTAGATACTTCATAGCGCAATGAACATTACAGTGACAAAGGAAATATACACAGATGAAAACTAGAAAGAAGCTTTCTTAGAAACTTCTTGGTGATGTGTGAATTCATCTCACCGAGTTACACTTATGTTTCGTGGAGCAGTCCATTAACACTGTCTTTGAGGAATCTGAGAAGGGCTTATTTGGATCACATTGAGGCGTACGTTGATAAAGGAAATTTCTTCCTTTCAAAACGTGAAAGAAGCTTTCTGAGAAACTTCTTTCTGATCTGTGAGTTCATCTCACAGAGTTACAACCTCTGCCTCAAGAAGCAGTTTGCTAACGCTCTTTTCGTGGAATCTGCAAAGTGATATTTGGGAGCCTATAGGGGCCCATGGTGATTAAGGAAATATCCTCACATAATAACTAAAGAGAAGCTTTCTGAGAAACTGCATTGCCATGTGTGAATGCAACTCACAGAGTTACACGTTTCTCTTCAGTGATCAGTATGTTAGCACAGTTTTCTGGAAATCTGCAATTAGATACTTCATAGCGCAATGAACATTACAGTGACAAAGGAAATATCCACAGATGAAAACTAGAAAGAAGCTTTCTTAGAAACTTCTTGATGATGTGTGAATTCATCTCACAGAGTTACACTTATGTTTCGTGGAGCAGTAAATTAACACTGTCTTGAGGAATCTGAGAAGGGCTTCTTTGGATCACATTGAGGCCTACCCTGATAAAGGAAATTTCATCCGTTCAAAACGTGAAAGAAGCTTTCTGAGAAACTTCTTTCTGATCTGGGAGTTCATCTCACAGAGTTACAAACTCTGCCTCAAGAAGAAGTTTGCAAACACTCTTCTCGTGGAATCTGCAAAGTTTTATTTGGGAGCCTATAGGGGCCCATGGTGATAAAGGACATATCCTCACATAATAACTAAAGAGAAGCTTTCTGAGAAACTGCATTGCCATGTGTGAATGCAACTCACAGGGTTACACGTTTCTCTTCAGTGATCAGTTTGTTAGCACAGTTTTCTGGAAATCTGCAATTAGATACTTCATAGCGCAATGAACATTACAGTGACAAAGGAAATATCCACAGATGAAAACTAGAAAGATGCTTTCTTAGAAACTTCTTGGTGATGTGTGAATTCATCTCTCAGAGTTACACTTATGTTTCGTGGAGCAGTCCATTACCACTGTCTTTGAGGAATCTGAGAAGGGTTTCTTTGGATCACATTGAGGCCTACGCTGATAAAGGAAATTTCATCCGTTCAAAACGTGAAAGAAGCTTTCTGAGAAACTTCTTTCTGATCTGTGAGTTCATCTCACAGAGTTACGACCACTGCCTCAAGAAGAAGTTTGCTAACACCCTTCTCGTGGAATCTGCAAAGAGATATTTGGGAGCCTATAGCGGCCCATGGTGATAAAGTAAATATCCTCACATAATAACTAAAGAGAAGCTTTCTGAGAAACTGCATTGCCATGTGTGAATGCAACTCACAGAGTTACACGTTTCTCTTCAGTGATCAGTTTGTTAGCACAGTTTTCTGGAGATCTGCAATTAGATAATTCAGAGCGCAATGAACATTACAGTGACAAAGGAAATATCCACAGATGAAAACTAGAAAGAAGCTTTCTTAGAAACTTCTTGGTGATGTGTGAATTCATCTCACAGAGTTACACTTACGTTTCGTGGAGCAGTCCATTAACACTGTCTTTGGGGAAACTGAGAAGGGCTTCTTTGGATCACATTGAGGCCTACGCTGATAAAGGAAATTTCATCCCTTCAAAACGTGAAAGAAACTTTCTGAGAAACTTCTTTCTGATCTGTGAGTTCATCTCACTGAGTTACAACCTCTGCCTCAAGAAGAAGTTTGCTAACACTCTTTTCGTGGAAACTGCAAAGTGATATTTGGGAGCCTATAGTGGCCCATGGTGATAAAGGAAATATCCTCACATAATAACTAAAGAGAAGCTTTCTGAGAAACTGCGTTACCATGTGTGAATGCAACTCACAGATTTACACGTTTCTCTTCAGTGATCAGTTTGTTAGCACAGTTTTCTGGAGATCTGCAATTAGATACTTCATAGCGCAATGAACATTACAGTGACAAAGGAAATATCCACAGATGAAAACTAGAAAGAAGCTTTCTTAGAAACTTCTTGGTGATGTGTGAATTCATCTCACAGAGTTACACTTATGTTTCGTGGAGCAGTCCATTCACACTGTCTTTGAGGAATCTGAGAAGGGCTTCTTTGGATCACATTGAGGCCTACGCTGATAAAGGAAATTTCATCCCTTCAAAACGTGAAAGAAGCTTTCTGAGAAACTTCTTTCTGATCTGTGAGTTCATCTCACAGAGTTACAACCTCTGCTTCAAGAAGCAGTTTGCTAACACTCTTTTCGTGGAATCTGCAAAGTGATATTTGGGAGCCTATTGGGGCCCACGGTTATAAAGGAAATATCCTCACATAATAACTAAAGAGAAGCTTTCTGAGAAACTGCATTGCCAGCACAGTTTTCTGGAAATCTGCAATTAGATACTTCATAGCGCAATGAACATTACAGTGACAAAGGAAATATCCACAGATGAAAACTAGAAAGAAGCTTTCCTAGAAACTTCTTGGTGATGTGTGAATTCATCTCACAGAGTTACACTTATGTTTCGTGGAGCAGTCCATTAACACTGTCTTTATGGAAACTGAGAAGGGCTTCTTTGAATCACATTGAGGCCTACGCTGATAAAGGAAATTTCATCGGTTCCAAATGTGAAAGAAGCTTTCTGAGAAACTACTTTCTGATCTGTGAGTTCATCTCACAGAGTTACAATTCTGCCTCAAGAAGAAGTTTGCTAACACTCTTCTCGTGGAATCTGCAAAGTGATATTTGGAGCCTATAGGGGCCCATGGTGATAAAGGAAATATCCTCACATAATAACTAAAGAGAAGCTTTCTGAGAAACTGCATTGCCAGCACAGATTTCTGGAAATCTGCAATTAGATACTTCATAGCGCAATGAACATTACAGTGACAAAGGAAATATCCACAGATGAAAACTAGAAAGAAGCTTTCTTAGAAACTTCTTGGTGATGTGTGAATTCATCTCACAGATTTACACTTATGTTTCGTGGAGCAGTCCATTAACACTGTCTTTGAGGAATCTGAGAAGGGCTTCTTTGGATCACAGTGAGGCCTACGCTGATAAAGGAAATTTCACCCGTTCAAAACGTGAAAGAAGCTTTCTGAGAAACTTCTTTCTGATCTGTGAGTTCATCTCACAGAGTTACAACCTCTGCCTCAAGAAGCAGTTTGCTAACACTCTTTTCGTGGAATCTGCAAAGTGATATTTGGGAGCCTATTGGGGCCCATGGTGATAAAGGAAATATCTTCACATAATAACTAAAGAGAAGCTTTCTGAGAAACTGCATTGCCATTTGTGAATGCAACTCACAGAGTTACACGTTTCTCTTCAGTGATCAGTTTGTTAGCACAGTTTTCTGGAGATCTGCAATTAGATACTTCATAGCGCAATGAACATTACAGTGACGAAATATCCACAGATGAAAACTAGAAAGAAGCTTTCTTAGAAATTTCTTGGTGATGTGCGAATTCATCTCACAGAGTTACACTTATGTTTCGTGGAGCAGTCCATTAACACTGTCTTTGGGGAAACTGAGAAGGGCTTCTTTGGATCACATTGAGGCCTACGCTGATAAAGGAATTTTCATCCGTTCAAAACGTGAAAGAAGCTTTCTGAGAAACTTCTTTCTGATCTGTGAGTTCATCTCACAGAGTTACAACCTCTGCCTCAAGAAGCAGTTTGCTAACACTCTTTTCGTGGAATCTGCAAAGTGATATTTGGGAGCCTATTGGGGCCCATGGTGATAAAGGAAATATCCTCACATAATAACTAAAGAGAAGCTTTCTGAGAAACTGCATTGCCAGCACAGTTTTCTGGAAATCTGCCATTAGATACTTCATAGCGCAATGAACATTAAAGTGACAAAGGAAATATTCAGAGATGAAAACCATAAAGAAACTTTCTTAGAAACTTCTTGGTGATGTGTGAATTCATCTCAGAGAGTTACACTTATGTTTCATGGAGCAGTGCATTAACACTGTCTTTGTGGAATCTGAGATGGGCTTCTTTGGATCACATTGAGGCCTACACTGATAAAGGAAATTTCAGTCGTTCAAAACGTGAAAGAAGCTTTCTGAGAAACTTCTTTCTGATCTGTGAGTTCATCTCACAGAGTTACAAACTCTGCTTCAAGAAGCAGTTTGATAACACTCTTTTCGTGGAATCTGCAAAGTGATATTTGGGAGCCTTTTGGGGCCCATAGTGATAAAGGAAATATCCTCACATAATAACTAAAGAGAAGCTTTCTGAGAAACTGCATTGCCATGTGTGAATGCAACTCACAGAGTTACACGTTTCTCTTCAGTGATCAGTTTGTTAGCACAGTTTTCTGGAAATCTGCAATTAGATACTTCATAGCGCAATGAACATTACAGTGACAAAGGAAATATCCACAGATGAAAACTAGAAAGAAGCTTTCCTAGAAACTTCTTGGTGATGTGTGAATTCATCTCACAGAGTTACACTTATGTTTCGTGGAGCAGTTCATTAACAGTGTCTTTGGGGAAACTGAGAAGGGCTTCTTTGGATCACATTGAGGCATACGCTGATAAAGGAAATTTCATCCGTTCAAAACGTGAAAGAAGCTTTCTGAGAAACTTCTTTCTGATCTGTGAGTTCATCTCACAGAGTTACAACCTCTGCCTCAAGAAGCAGTTTGCTAACACTCTTTTCGTGGAATCTGCAAAGTGATATTTGGGAGCCTATTGGGGCCCATGGTGATAAAGGAAATATCCTCACATAATAACTAAAGAGAAGCTTTCTGAGAAACTGCATTGCCATGTGTGAATGCAACTCACAGAGTTACACGTTTATCTTCAGTGATCAGTTTGTTAGCACAGTTTTCTGGAAATCTGCAATTAGATACTTCATAGCGCAGTGAACATTACAGTGACAAAGGAAATATCCACAGATGAAAACTAGAAAGATGCTTTCTTAGAAACTTCTTGGTGATGTGTGAATTCATCTCACAGAGTTACACTTATGTTTCGTGGACTAGTCCATTAACACTGTCTTTGAGGAATCTGAGAAGGGCTTCTTTGGATCACATTGAGGCCTACGCTGATAAAGGAAATTTCATCCGTTCAAAACGTGAAATAAGCTTTCTGATAAACTTCTTTCTGATCTGTGAGTTCATCTCACAGAGTTACAACCTCTGCTTCAAGAAGCAGTTTGCTAACACTCTTTTCCTGGAATCTGCAAAGTGATATTTGGGAGCCTATTGGGGCCCATGTTGATAAAGGAAATATCCTCACATAATAACTAAAGAGAAGCTTTCTGAGAAACTGCATTGCCATGTGTGAATGCAACTCACAGAGTTACACGTTTCTCTTCAGTGATCAGTTTGTTAGCACAGTTTTCTGGTAATCTGCAATTAGATACTTCATAGCGCCATGAATATTACAGTGACAAAGGAAATATCGACAGTTGAAATCTAGAAAGAAGCTTTATTAGAAACTTCTTGGTGATGTGTGAACTCATCTCACAGAGTTACACTTATGTTTCGTGCAGCAGTCCTTTAACACTGTCTTTGGGGAAACTGAGAAGGGCTTCTTTGGATCACATTGAGGCCTACGCTGATAAAGGAAATTTCATCCGTTCCAAACGTGAAAGAACCTTTCTGAGAAACTTCTTTCTGATCTGTGAGTTCATCTCACCGAGTTACAACCTCTGCCTCAAGAAGCAGTTTGCTAACATTCTTCTCGTGGAATCTGCAAAGTGATATTTGGGAGCCTATAGGGGCTCATGGTGATAAAGGAAATATCCTCACATAATAACTAAAGAGAAGCTTTCTGAGAAACTGCATTGCCATGTGTGAATGCAACTCACAGAGTTACACGTTTCTCTTCAGTGATCAATTTCTTAGCACAGTTTTCTGGAGATCTGCTATTAGATACTTCATAGTGCAATGAACATTCCAGTGACAAAGGAAATATCCACAGATGAAAACTAGAAAGAAGCTTTCTTAGAAACTTCTTGGTGATGTGTGAATTCATCTCACAGAGTTACACTTATGTTTCGAGGAGCAGTCAATTAACACTTCTTTGAGGAATCTGAGAAGGGCTTCTTTGGATCACATTGAGGCCTACGATGATAAAGGAAATTTCATCCGTTGAAAAAGTGAAAGAAGCTTTCTCAGAAACTTCTTTCTGATCTTTGAGTTCATCTCACAGAGTTACAACCTCTGCCTCAAAAAGAAGTTTGCTAACACTCTTTTCGTGGAATCTGCACAGTGATATTTGGGAGCCTATGGGGCCCATGGTGATAAAGGAAATATCCTCACATAATAACTAAAGAGAAGCTTTCTGAGAAATTGCATTGCCATGTGTGAATGCAACTCACAGAGTTACACGTTTCTCTTCAGTGATCAGTTTGTTAGCACAGTTTTCTCCAGATCTGAAATTAGATACTTCATTGCGCAATGAACATTACAGTGACAAAGGAAATATCCACAAATGAAAACTAGAAAGAAGCTTTCTTAGAAACATCTTGGTGATGTGTGAATTCATCTCACAGAGTTACACTTATATTTCGTCTAGCAGTCCATTAACACTGTCTTTGGGGAAACTGAGAAGGGATTCTTTGGATCAAATTGAGTCCTATGCTGATAAAGGAAATTTCATCCGTTCAAAACGTGGAAGAAGCTTTCTGAGAAACTTCTTTCTGATCTGTGAGTTCATCTCACAGAGTTACAACCTCTGCCTCAAGAAGCCGTTTGCTAACACTCTTTTCGTGGAATCTGCAAAGTGATATTTAGGAGCCTATTGGGGCCCATGGTGATAAAGGAAATATCCTCACATAATAACTAAAGAGAAGTTTTCTGAGAAACTGCATTGCCATGTGTGAATGCAACTCACAGAGTTACACGTTTCTCTTCAGTGATCAGTTTGTTAGCACAGTTTTCTCTAGATCTGCAATTAGATACTTCATAGCGCAATGAACATTACATTGACAAAGGAAATATCCACAAAAGAAAACTAGAAAGAAGCTTTCTTAGAAACTTCTTGGTGATGTGTGAATTCATCTCACAGAGTTACACTTATGTTTCATGGAGCAGTCCATTAACACTGTCTTTGGGGAAACTGAGAAGGGCTTCTTTGGATCACATTGAGGCCTACGATGATAAAGGAAATTTCATCCGTTCAAAACCTGAAAGAAGCTTTCTGAGAAACTTCTTTCTGATCTGTGAGTTCATCTCACAGAGTTACAACCTCTGCCTCAAGAAGCAGTTTGCTAACACTCTTTTCGTGGAATCTGCAAAGTGACATTTGGGAGCCTATTGGGGCCCATGGTGATAAAGGAAATACCCTCACATAATAACTAAAGAGAAGCTTTCTGAGAAACTGCATTGCCATGTGTGAATGCAACTCACAGAGTTACACGTTTCTCTTCAGTGATCAGTTTGTTAGCACAGTTTTCTGGAGATCTGCAATTAGATACTTCATAACGCAATGAACATTACAGTGACAAAGGAAATATCCACAGATGAAAACTAGAAAGAAGCTTTCTTAGAAACTTCTTGGTGATGTGTGAATTCATCTCACAGAGTTACACTGGTGTTTCGTGGAGCAGTCCATTAACACTGTCTTTGAGGAATCTGAGAAGGGCTTCTTTGGATCACATTGAGGCCTAGGCTGATAAAGGAAATTTCTTCCGTTCAAAACGTGAAAGAAGCTTTCTCAGAAACTTCTTTCTGATCTGTGAGTTCATCTCACAGAGTTACAACCTCTGCCTCAAGAAGCAGTTTGCTAACACTCTTTTCGTGGAATCTGCACAGTGATATTTGGGAGCCTATAGGGGCCCATGGTGATAAAGGAAATATCCTCACATAGTAACTAAAGAGAAGCTTTCTGAAAAACTGCATTTCCAGCACAGTTTTCTGGAAATCTGCAATTAGATACTTCATAGCGCAATGAACATTACAGTGACAAAGGAAATATCCAAAGATGAAAACTAGAAAGAAGCTTTCTTAGAAAATTCTTGGTGATGTGTGAATTCATCTCACAGAGTTACACTTATGTTTCGTGGAGCAGTCCATTAACACTGTCTTTGAGGAATCTGAGAAGGGCTTCTTTGGATCACATTGAGGCCTACGCTGATAAAGGAAATTTCATCCGTTCAAAACGTGAAAGAAGCTTTCTGAGAAACTTCTTTCTGATCTGTGAGTTCATCTCACAGATTTACAACCTCTACCTCAAGAAGCAGTTTCCTAACACTCTTTTCGTGGAATCTGCAAAGTGATATTTGGGAGCCTATCGGGGCCCATGGTGATAAAGGAAATATCCTCACATAATAACTAAAGAGAAGCTTTCTGAGAAACTGCATTGCCATGTGTGAATGCAACTCACAGAGTTACACGTTTCTCTTCAGTGATCAGTTTGTTAGCACAGTTTTCTCTAGATCTGCAATTAGATACTTCATTGCGCAATGAACATTACACTGACAAAGGAAATATCCAGAAATGAAAACTAGAAAGAAGCTTTCTTAGAAACATCTTGGTGATGAGTGAATTCATCTCACAGAGTTACACTTATATTTCGTCTAGCAGTCCATTAACACTGTCTTTGGGGAAACTGAGATGGTCTTCTTTGGATCACATTGAGGCCTACGCTGAGAAAGGAAATTTCATCCGTTCAAAACGTGAAAGAAGCTTTCTGAGAAACTTCTTTCTGATCTGTGAGTTCATCTCACAGAGTTACAACCTCTGCCTCAAGAAGCAGTTTGCTAACACTCTTTTCGTGGAATCTGCAAAGTGATATTTGGGAGCCTATTGGGGCCCATGGTGATATAGGAAATACCCTCACATAATAACTAAAGAGAAGCTTTCTGAGAAACTGCATTGCCATGTGTGAATACAACTCACAGAGTTACATGTTTCTCTTCAGTGATCAGTTTGTTAGCACAGTTTTCTGGAGATCTGCAATTAGATACTTCATAGCGCAATGAACATTACAGTGACAAAGGAAATATCCACAGATGAAAACTAGAAAGAAGCTTTCTTAGAAACTTGTTTTTGATGTGTGAATTCATCTCACAGAGTTACACTTATGTTTCCTGGAGCAGTCCATTAACACTGTCTTTGGGGAATCTGAGAAGGGCTTCTTTGGATCACATTGAGGCCTACGCTGATAAAGGAAATTTCATGCGTTCAAAAGGTGAAAGAAGCTTTCTGAGAAACTTCTTTCTGATCTGTGAGTTCATTTCTCAGAGTTACAACCTCTGCCTCAAGAAGCAGTTTGCTAACACTCTTTTCGTGGAATCTGCAAAGTGATATTTGGGAGCCTATTGGGGCCCATGGTGATAACGGAAATATCCTCACATAATAACTAAAGAGAAGCTTTCTGAGAAACTGCATTGCCAGCACAGTTTTCTGGAAATCTGCAATTAGATACTTCATAGCGCTATGAACATTACAGTGACAAAGGAAATATCCACAGATGAAAACTAGAAAGAAACTTTCTTTGAAACTTCTTGGTGATGTGTGAGTTCATCTCACAGAGTTACACTTATGTTTCGTGGAGCAGTCCATTAACACTGTCTTTGAGGAATCTGAGAAGGGCTTCTTTGGATCACATTGAGGCCTACGCTGATAAAGGAAATTTCATCCGTTCAAAACGTGAAAGAAGCTTTCTGAGAAACTTCTTTCTGATCTATGAGTTCATCTCACAGATTTACAACCTCTGCCTAAAGAAGCAGTTTCCTAACACTCTTTTCGTGGAATCTGCAAAGTGATATTTGGGAGCCTCTAATGGGCCCATGGTGATAAAGGAAATATCCTCACATAATAACTAAAGAGAAGCTTTCTGAGAAACTGCATTGCCATGTGTGAATGCAACTCACAGAGTTACACGTTTCTCTTCAGTGATCAGTTTGTTAGCACAGTTTTCTGGAGATCTGCAATTAGATACTTCATAGAGCAATGAACATTACAGTGACAAAGGAAATATCCACAGATGAAAACTAGAAAGAAGCTTTCATAGAAACTTCTTGGTGATGCGTGAATTCATCTCACAGATTTACACTTATGTTTCGTGGAGCAGTCCATTAACACTGTCTTTGGGGAAACTGAGAAGGGCTTCTTTGGATCACATTGAGGCCTACGCTGATAAAGGAAATTTCATCCGTTCAAAACGTGAAAGAAGCTTTCTGACAAACTTCTTTCTGATCTGTGAGTTCATCTCACAGAGTTACAACCTCTGCCTCAAGAAGCAGTTTGCTAACACTCTTTTCGTGGAATCTGCAAAGTGATATTTGAGAGCCTATTGGGGCCCATGGTGATAAAGGAAATACCCTCACATAATAACTAAAGAGAAGCTTTCTGAGAAACTGCATTGCCATGTGTGAATGCAACTCACAGAGTTACACGTTTCCCGTCAGTGATCAGTTTGTTAGCACAGTTTTCTGGAGATCTGCAATTAGATACTTCATAGCGCAATGAACATTACAGTGACAAAGGAAATATCCACAGATGAAAACTAGAAAGAAGCTTTCATAGAAACTTCTTGGTGATGTGTGAATTCATCTCACAGAGTTACACTTGTGTTTCGTGGAGCAGTCCATTAACACTGTCTTTGAGGAATCTGAGAAGGGCTTCTTTGGATCACATTGAGGCCTACGCTGATAAAGGAAATTTCTTCCGTTCAAAACGTGAAAGAAGCTTTCTCAGAAACTTCTTTCTGATCTGTGAGTTCATCTCACAGAGTTACAACCTCTGCCTCAAGAAGCAGTTTGCTAACGCTCTTTTCGTGGAATCTGCAAAGTGATATTTGGGAGCCTATTGGGGCCCATGGTGATAAAGGACATATCCTCACATAATAACTAAAAAGAAGCTTTCTGAAAAACTGCATTTCCAGCACAGTTTTCTGGAAATCTGCAATTAGATAGTTCATAGCGCAATGAACATTACAGTGACAAAGGAAATATCCAAAGATGAAAACTAGAAAGAAGCTTTCTTAGAAACTTCTTGGTGATGTGTGAATTCATCTCACAGAGTTACACTTATGTTTCGTGGAGCAGTCCATTAACACTGTCTTTGGGGAAACTGAGAAGGGCTTCTTTGGATCACATTGAGGCCTACGCTGATAAAGGAAATTTCATCCGTTCAAAACATGAAAGAAGCTTTCTGAGAAACTTCTTTCTGATCTGTGAGTTCATCTCACAGAGTTACAACCTCTGCCTCAAGAAGCAGTGTGCTAACACTCTTTTCGTGGAATATGCAAAGTGATATTTGGGAGCCTATTGGGGCCCTTGGTGATAAAGGAAATACCCTCACATAATAACTAAAGAGAAGCTTTCTGAGAAACTGCATTGCCATGTGTGAATGCAACTCACAGAGTTACACGTTTCTCTTCAGTGATCAGTTTGTTAGCACAGTTTTCTGGAGATCTGCAATTAGATACTTCATAGCGCAATGAACATTACAGTGACAAAGGAAATATCCACAGATGAAAACTAGAAAGAAGCTTTCTTAGAAACTTCTTGGTGATGTGTGAATTCATCTCACCGAGTTACACTTATGTTTCGTGGTGCAGTCCATTAACACTGTCTTTGAGGAATCTGAGAAGGGCTTATTTGGATCACAATGAGGCGTACGCTGATAAAGGAAATTTCTTCCGTTCAAAATGTGAAAGAAGCTTTCTGAGAAACTTCTTTCTGATCTGTGAGTTCATCTCACAGAGTTACAACCTCTGCCTCAAGAAGCAGTTTGCTAACGCTCTTTTCGTGGAATCTGCAAAGTGATATTTCGGAGCCTATTGGGGCCCATGGTGATAAAGGAAATATACTCACATAATAACTAAAGAGAAGCTTTCTGAGAAACTGCATTGCCATGTGTGAATGCAACTCACAGAGTTACACGTTTCTCTTCAGTGATCAGTTTGTTTGCACAGTTTTCTAGAGATCTGCAATTAGATACTTCATAGCGCAATGAACATTACAGTGACAAAGGAAATATCCAGAGACGAAAACTAGAAAGAAGCTTTCTTAGAAACTTCTTGGTGATGTGTGAATTCATCTCACAGAGTTACACTTGTGTTTCGTGGAGCAGTCCATTAACACTGTCTTTGAGGAATCTGAGAAGGGCTTCTTTGCATCACATTGAGGCCTACGCTGATAAAGGAAATTTCTTCCGTTCAAAACGTGAAAGAAGCTTTCTCAGAAACTTCTTTCTGATCTGTGAGTTCATCTCACAGAGTTACAACCTCTGCCTCAAGAAGCAGTTTGCTAACACTCTTTTCGTGGAATCTGCACAGTGATATTTGGGAGCCTATAGGGGCCCATGGTGATAAAGGAAATATCCTCACATAGTAACTAAAGAGAAGCTTTCTGAAAAACTGCATTTCCAGCACACTTTTCTGGAAATCTGCAATTAGATACTTCATAGCGCAATGAACATTACAGTGACAAAGGACATATCCAAATATGAAAACTAGAAAGAAGCTTTCTTAGAAAATTCTTGGTGATGTGTGAATTCATCTCACAGAGTAACACTTATGTTTCGTGGAGCAGTCCATTAACACTTCTTTGAGGAATCTGAGAAGGGCTTCTTTGGATCACATTGAGGCCTTCGATGATAAAGGAAATTTCATCCGTTGAAAACGTGAAATAAGCTTTCTGAGAAACTTCTTTCTGATCTGTGAGTTCATCTCACAGAGTTACAACCTCTGCCTCAAGAAGAAGTTTGCTAACACTCTTCTCGTGGAATCTGCAAAGTGATATTTGGGAGCCTATAGGGGCCCATGGTGATAAAGGAAATATCCTCACATAATAACTAAAGAGAAGCTTTCTGAGAAACTGCATTGCCATGTGTGAATGCAACTCACAGAGTTACAAGTTTCTCTTCAGTGATCAGTTTGTTAGCACAGTTTTCTGGAGATCTGCAATTAGATACTTCATAGCGCAATGAACATTACACTGACAAAGGAAATATCCACAAATGAAAACTAGAAAGAAGCTTTCTTAGAAACATCTTGGTGATGAGTGATTTCATCTCACAGAGTTACACTTATATTTCGTCTAGCAGTCCATTAACACTGACTTTGGGGAAACTGAGAAGGGCTTCTTTGGATCACATTGAGGCCTACGCTGAGAAAGGAAATTTCATCCGTTCAAAACGTGAAAGAAGCTTTCTGAGAAACTTCTTTCTGATCTGTGAGTTCATCTCACAGAGTTACAACCTCTGCCTCAAGAAGCAGTTTGCTAACACTCTTTTCGTGGAATCTGCAAAGTGATATTTGGGAGCCTATTGGGGCCCATGGTGATATAGGAAATACCCTCACATAATAACTAAAGAGAAGCTTTCTGAGAAACTGCATTGCCATGTGTGAATGCAACTCACAGAGTTACACGTTTCTATTCAGTGATCAGTTTGTTAGCACAGTTTTCTGGAGATCTGCAATTAGATACTTCATAGCGCAATGAACATTACAGTGACAAAGGAAATATCCACAGATGAAAACTACAAAGAAGCTTTCTTAGAAACTTGTTTTTGATGTGTGAATTCATCTCACAGAGTTACACTTATGTTTCGTGGAGCAGTCCATTAACACTGTCTTTGGGGAATCTGAGAAGTGCTTCTTTGGATCACATTGAGGCCTACGCTGATAAAGGAAATTTCATGCGTTCAAAAGGTTAAAGAAGCTTTCTGAGAAACTTCTTTCTGATCTGTGAGTTCATCTAACAGACTTACAACCTCTGCCTCAAGAAGCAGTTTGCTAACACTCTTTTAGTGGAATCTGGAAAGTGATATTTGGGAGCCTTTTGGGGCCCATGGTGATAAAGGAAATATCCTCACATAATAACTAAAGAGAAGCTTTCTGAGAAACTGCATTGCCAGCACAGTTTTCTGGAAATCTGCAATTAGATACTTCCTAGCGCAATGAACATTACAGTGACAAAGGAAATATCCACAGATGAAAACTAGAAAGAAGTTTTCATAGAAACTTCCTGGGGATGTGTGAATTCATCTCATAGAGTTACACTTATGTTTCGTGGTGCAGTCCTTTAACACTCTCTTTGAGGAATATGAGAAGGGCTTCTTTGGATCACATTGAGGCCTACGCTGATAAAGGAAATTTCATCCGTTCAAAACGTGAAAGAAGCTTTCTGAGAAACTTCTTTCTGATCTGTGAGTTCATCTCACAGAGTTACAACCTCTGCCTCAAGAAGCAGTTTGCTAACACTCTTTTCGTGGAATCTGCAAAGTGATATTTGGGAGCCCATTGCGGCCCATGGTGATAAAGGAAATACCCTCACATAATAACTAAAGAGAAGCTTTCTGAGAAACTGCATTGCCATGTGTGAATGCAACTCACAGAGTTACACGTTTCTCTTCAGTGATCAGTTTGTTAGCACAGTTTTCTGGAGATCTGCAATTAGATACTTCATAGCGCAATGAACATTACAGTGACAAAGGAAATATACAGAGATGAAAACTAGAAAGAAGCTTTCTTAGAAACTTCTTGGTGATGTGTGAATTCATCTCACCGAGTTACACTTATGTTTCGTGGAGCAGTCCATTAACACTGTCTTTGAGGAATCTGAGAAGGGCTTATTTGGATCACATTGAGGCGTACGTTGATAAAGGAAATTTCTTCCTTTCAAAACGTGAAAGAAGCTTTCTGAGAAACTTCTTTCTGATCTGTGAGTTCATCTCACAGAGTTACAACCTCTGCCTCAAGAAGCAGTTTGCGAACGCTCTTTTCGTGGAATCTGCAAAGTGATATTTGGGAGCCTATAGGGGCCCATGGTGATTAAGGAAATATCCTCACATAATAACTAAAGAGAAGCTTTCTGAGAAACTGCATTGCCATGTGTGAATGCAACTCACAGAGTTACACGTTTCTCTTCAGTGATCAGTTTGTTAGCACAGTTTTCTGGAGATCTGCAATTAGATACTTCATAGCGCAATGAACATTACAGTGACAAAGGAAATATCCACAGATGAAAACTAGAAAGAAGCTTTCTTAAAAACTTCTTGGTGATGTGTGAATTCATCTCACAGAGTTACACTTGTGTTTCGTGGAGCAGTCCATTAATACTGTCTTTGAGGAATCTGAGAAGGGCTTCTTTGGATCACATTGAGGCCTACGCTGATAAAGGAAATTTCTTCCGTTCAAAACGTGAAAGAAGCGTTCTCAGAAACTTCTTTCTGATCTGTGAGTTCATCTCACAGAGTTACAACCTCTGCCTCAAGAAGCAGTTTGCTAACACTCTTTTCGTGGAATATGCACAGTGATATTTGGGAGCCTATTGGGGCCCTTGGTGATAAAGGAAATATCCTCACATAATAACTAAAGAGAAGCTTTCTGAAAAACTACATTTCCAGCACAGTTTTCTGGAAATCTGCAGTTAGATACTTCATAGCGCAATGAACATTACAGTGACAAAGGACATATCCAAAGATGAAAACTAGAAAGAACCTTTCTTAGAAACTTCTTGGTGATGTGTGAATTCATCTCACAGAGTTACACTTATGTTTCGTGGAGCAGTCCATTAACACTGTCTTTGAGGAATCTGAGAAGGGCTTCTTTGGATCACATTGAGGCCTACGATGATAAAGGAAATTTCATCCGTTGAAAACGTGAAATAAGCTTTCTGAGAAACTTCTTTCTGATCTGTGAGTTCATCTCACAGAGTTACAACCTCTGCCTCAAGAAGAAATTTGCTAAAACTCTTCTCGTGGAATCTGCAAAGTGATATTTGGGAGCCTATAGGGGCCCATGGTGATAAGGGAAATATCCACACATAATAATTAAAGAGAAGCTTTCTGAGAAACTGCATTGCCATGTGTGAATGCAACTCACAGAGTTACACGTTTCTCTTCAGTGATCAGTTTGTTAGCACAGTTTTCTGGAGATCTGCAATTAGATACTTCATAGAGCAATGAACATTACAGTGACAAAGGAAATATCCACAGATGAAAACTAGAAAGAAGCTTTCTTAGAAACATCTTGGTGATGTGTGAATTCATCTCACAGAGTTACACTTATGTTTCGTGGAGCAGTCCATTAACACTGTCTTTGAGGAATCTGAGAAGGGCTTCTTTGGATCACATTGAGGCCTACGCTGATAAAGGAAATTTCATCCGTTCAAAACGTGAAAGAAGCTTTCTGAGAAACTTCTTTCTGATCTGTGAGTTCATCTCACAGATTTACAACCTCTACCTCAAGAAGCAGTTTCCTAACACTCTTTTCGTGGAATCTGCAAAGTGATATTTGGGAGCCTATCGGGGCCCATGGTGATAAAGGAAATACCCTCACATAATAACTAAAGAGAAGCTTTCTGAGAAACTGCATTGCCATGTGTGAATGCAACTCACAGAGTTACACGTTTCTCTTCAGTGATCAGTTTGTTAGCACAGTTTTCTGGAAATCTGCAATTAGATACTTCATAGCGCAATGAACATTACAGTGACAAAGGAAATATCCACAGATGAAAACTAGAAAGAAGCTTTCTTAGAAACTTCTTGGTGATGTGTGAATTCATCTCACAGAGTTACACTTATGTTTCGTGGAGCAGTCCATTAACACTGTCTTTGAGGAATCTGAGAAGGGCTTCTTTGCATCACATTGAGGCCTACGCTGATAAAGGAAATTTCTTCCGTTCAAAACGTGAAAGAAGCTTTCTGAGAAACTTCTTTCTGATCTGTGAGTTCATCTCACAGAGTTACAACCTCTGCCTCAAGAAGCAGTTTGCTAACGCTCTTATCGTGGAATCTGCAAAGTGATATTTGGGAGCTTATGGGGCCCTTGGTGATAAAGGAAATATCCTCACATAATAACTAAAGAGAAGCTTTCTGAGAAACTGCATTGCCATGTGTGAATGCAACTCACAGAGTTACACGTTTCTCTTCAGTGATCAGTTTGATAGCACAGTTTTCTGGAAATCTGCAATTAGATACTTCATAGCGCAATGAACATTACAGTGACAAAGGAAATATCCACAGATGAAAACTAGAAAGAAGCTTTCTTAGAAACTTCTTGGTGATGTGTGAATTCATCTCACAGAGTTACACTTATGTTTCGTGGAGCAGTAAATTAACACTGTCTTGAGGAATCTGAGAAGGGCTTCTTTGGATCACATTGAGGCCTACGCTGATAAAGGAAATTTCATCCGTTCAAAACGTGAAAGAAGCTTTCTGAGAAACTTCTTTCTGATCTGGGAGTTCATCTCACAGAGTTACAAACTCTGCCTCAAGAAGAAGTTTGCAAACACTCTTCTCGTGGAATCTGCAAAGTTTTATTTGGGAGCCTATAGGGGCCCATGGTGATAAAGGACATATCCTCACATAATAACTAAAGAGAAGCTTTCTGAGAAACTGCATTGCCATGTGTGAATGCAACTCACAGGGTTACACGTTTCTCTTCAGTGATCAGTTTGTTAGCACAGTTTTCTGGAAATCTGCAATTAGATACTTCATAGCGCAATGAACATTACAGTGACAAAGGAAATATCCACAGATGAAAACTAGAAAGATGCTTTCTTAGAAACTTCTTTGTGATGTGTGAATTCATCTCTCAGAGTTACACTTATGTTTCGTGGAGCAGTCCATTAACACTGTCTTTGAGGAATCTGAGAAGGGTTTCTTTGGATCACATTGAGGCCTACGCTGATAAAGGAAATTTCATCCGTTCAAAACGTGAAAGAAGCTTTCTGAGAAACTTCTTTCTGATCTGTGAGTTCATCTCACAGAGTTACGACCACTGCCTCAAGAAGAAGTTTGCTAACACCCTTCTCGTGGAATCTGCAAAGAGATATTTGGGAGCCTATAGCGGCCCATGGTGATAAAGTAAATATCCTCACATAATAACTAAAGAGAAGCTTTCTGAGAAACTGCATTGCCATGTGTGAATGCAACTCACAGAGTTACACGTTTCTCTTCAGTGATCAGTTTGTTAGCACAGTTTTCTGGAGATCTGCAATTAGATACTTCAGAGCGCAATGAACATTACAGTGACAAAGGAAATATCCACAGATGAAAACTAGAAAGAAGCTTTCTTAGAAACTTCTTGGTGATGTGTGAATTCATCTCACAGAGTTACACTTACGTTTCGTGGAGCAGTCCATTAACACTGTCTTTGGGGAAACTGAGAAGGGCTTCTTTGGATCACATTGAGGCCTACGCTGATAAAGGAAATTTCATCCCTTCAAAACGTGAAAGAAACTTTCTGAGAAACTTCTTTCTGATCTGTGAGTTCATCTCACTGAGTTACAACCTCTGCCTCAAGAAGAAGTTTGCTAACACTCTATTCGTGGAAACTGCAAAGTGATATTTGGGAGCCTATAGTGGCCCATGGTGATAAAGGAAATATCCTCACATAATAACTAAAGAGAAGCTTTCTGAGAAACTGCGTTACCATGTGTGAATGCAACTCACAGATTTACACGTTTCTCTTCAGTGATCAGTTTGTTAGCACAGTTTTCTGGAGATCTGCAATAAGATACTGCATAGCGCAATGAACATTACAGTGACAAAGGAAATATCCACAGATGAAAACTAGAAAGAAGCTTTCTTAGAAACTTCTTGGTGATGTGTGAATTCATCTCACAGAGTTACACTTATGTTTCGTGGAGCAGTCCATTCACACTGTCTTTGAGGAATCTGAGAAGGGCTTCTTTGGATCACATTGAGGCCTACGCTGAAAAAGGAAATTTCTTCCGTTCAAAACGTGAAAGAAGCTATCTGAGAAACTTCTTTCTGATCTGTGAGTTCATCTCACAGAGTTACAACCTCTGCCTCAAGAAGCAGTTTGCTAACACTCTTTTCGTGGAATCTGCAAAGGGATATTTGGGAGCCTATTGGGGCCCATGGTGATAAAGGAAATATCCTCACATAATAACTAAAGAGAAGCTTTCTGAGAAACTGCATTGCCAGCACAGTTTTCTGGAAATCTGCAATTAGATACTTCATAGCGCAATGAACATTACAGTGACAAAGGAAATATCCACAGATGAAAACTAGAAAGATGCTTTCTTACAAACTTCCTGGTGATGTGTGAATTCATCTCTAATTGTTACACTTATGTTTCGTGGAGCAGTCCATTAACACTGTCTTTGAGGAATCTGAGAAGGGCTTCTTTGGATCACATTGAGGCCTACGCTGATAAAGGAAATTTCATCCGTTCAAAACGTGAAAGAAGCTTTCTGAGAAACTTCTTTCTGATCTGTGAGTTCATCTCACAGAGTTCCAACTTCTGCCTCAAGAATCAGGTGGTAACACTCTTTTCTTGGAATCTGCAAAGTGATATTTGGGAGCCTATTGGGGCCCATGGTGATAAAGGAAATACCTCACATAATAACTAAAGTGAAGCTTTCTGAGAAACTGCATTGCCATGTGTGAATGCATCTCACAGAGTTACACGTTTCTCTTCAGTGATCAGTTTGTTAGCACAGTTTTCTGGAGATCTGCAATTAGATACTTCATAGCGCAATGAACATTACAGTGACAAAGGAAACATCCACAGATGAAAACTAGAAAGAAGCTTTCTTAGAAACTTCTTGGTGATGTGTGAATTCATCTCACAGACTTACACTTATGTTTCGTGGAGCAGTCCATTAACACTGTCTTTGAGGAATCTGAGAAGGGCTTCTTTGGATCACATTGAGGCCTACGCTGATAAAGGAAATTTCATCCGTTCAAAATGTGAAAGAAGCTTTCTGAGAAACTTCTTTCTGATCTGTGAGTTCATCTCAGAGATTTACAACATCTGCCTCAAGAGCAGTTTGCTAACACTCTTCTCGTGGAATCTGCAAAGTGATATTTGGGAGCCTATTGGGGCCCATGGTGATAAAGGAAATATCCTCACATAATAACTAAAGAGAAGCTTTCTGAGAAACTGCATTGCCATGTGTGAATGCAACTCACAGAGTTACACGTTTCTCTTCAGTGATCAGTTTGTTAGCACAGTTTTCTGCAGATCTGCAATTAGATACTTCATAGCGCAAAGAACATTACACTGACAAAGGAAATATCCACAGATGAAAACTAGAAAGAAGCTTTCTTAGAAACTTCTTGGTGATGTGTGAATTCATCTCACAGAGTTACACTTATGTTTCGTGGAGCAGTCCATTAACACTGTCTTTGAGGAATCTGAGAAGGGCTTCTTTGGATCACATTGAGGCCTATGGTGATACAGGAAATTTCTTCCGTTCAAAACGTGAAAGAAGTTATCTGAGAAACTTCTTTCTGATCTGTGAGTTCATCTCACAGAGTTACAACCTCTGCCTCAAGAAGCTGTTTGCTAACACTCTTTTCGTGGAATCTGCAAAGGGATATTTGGGAGCCTAATGGGGCCCATGGTGATAAAGGAAATATCCTCACATAATAACTAAAGAGAAGCTTTCTGAGAAACTGCATTGCCATGTGTGAATGCATCTCACATAGTTACACGTTTCTCTTCAGTGATCAGTTTGTTAGCACAGTTCTCTGGAGATCTGCAATTAGATACTTCATAGCGCAATGATCATTACAGTGACAAAGGAAATATCCACAGATGAAAACTAGAAAGAAGCTTTCTTAGAAACTTCTTGGTGATGTGTGAATTCATCTCACAGACTTACACTTATGTTTCGTGGAGCAGTCCATTAACACTGTCTTTGAGGAATCTGAGAAGGGCTTCTTTGGATCACATTGAGGCCTACGCTGATAAAGGAAATTTCATCCGTTCAAAATGTGAAAGAAGCTTTCTGAGAAACTTCTTTCTGATCTGTGAGTTCATCTCAGAGAGTTACAACATCTGCCTCAAGAGCAGTTTGCTAACACTCTTCTCTTGGAATCTGCAAAGTGATATTTGGGAGCCTATTGGGGCCCATGGTGATAAAGGAAATATCCTCACATAATAACTAAAGAGAAGCTTTCTGAGAAACTGCATTGCCATGTGTGAATGCAACTCACAGAGTTACACGTTTCTCTTCAGTGATCAGTTTGTTAGCACAGTTTTCTGGAGATCTGCAATTAGGTACTTCATAGCGCAATGAACATTACAGTGACAAAGGATACATCAGCAGATGAAAACTAGAAAGAAGCTTTCTTAGAAACTTCATGGTGATGTGTGAATTCATCTCATAAAGTTACACTTATGTTTCGTGGAGCAGTCCATTAACACTGACTTTGAGGAATCTGAGAAGGGCTTCTTTGGATCACATTGAGGCCTACGCTGATAAAGAAAATTTCTTCCGTTCAAAACGAGAAAGAAGCTATCTGAGAAACTTCTTTCTGATCTGTGAGTTCATCTCACAGAGTTACAACCTCTGCCTCAAGAAGCAGTTTGCTAACACTCTTCTCGTGGAATCTGCAAAGTGATATTTGGGAGCCTATAGGGGCCCATGGTGATAAAGGAAATATCCTCACATAATAACTAAAGAGAAGCTT
Source organism: Rhinopithecus roxellana (assembly GCF_007565055.1). Classification (NCBI taxonomy): domain Eukaryota; kingdom Metazoa; phylum Chordata; class Mammalia; order Primates; family Cercopithecidae; genus Rhinopithecus; species Rhinopithecus roxellana. Next base: position 597,399 of record NC_044558.1, read on the forward strand.
TCTGAGAAACTGCATTGCCATGTGTGAATGCAACTCACAGAGTTACACGTTTCTCTTCAGTGATCATTTTGTTAGCACAGTTTTCTGGAGATCTGCTATTAGACACTTCATAGCGCAATGAACATTACAGTGACAAAGGAAATATCCACAGATGAAAACTAGAAAGAAGCTTTCTTAGAAACTTCTTGGTCATGTGTGAATTCATCTCACAGAGTTACACTTATGTTTCGTGGAGCAGTCCATTAACACTGTCTTTGAGGAATCTGAGAAGGGCTTCTTTGGATCACATTGAGGCCTACGCTGATAAAGGAAATTTCATCCGTTCAAAACGTGAAAGAATCTTTCTGAGAAACTTCTTTCTGATCTGTGACTTCATCTCACAGAGTTACTACCTCTGCCTCAAGAAGCAGTTTGCTAACACTCTTTTCGTGGAATCTGCAAAGTTATATTTCGGAGCCAATTGGGAGCCATGGTGATAAGGAAATATCCTCACATAATAACTAAAGAGAAGCTTTCTGAGAAACTGCATTGCCATGTGTGAATGCAACTCACAGAGTTACACGTTTCTCTTCAGTGATCAGTGTGTTAGCACAGTTTTCTGGAGATCTGCAATTAGATACTTCATAGCGCAATGAACATTACAGTGACAATGGAAATATCCACAGATGAACACTAGAAAGAAGCTTTCTTAGAAACTTCTTCGTGTTGTGTGAATTCATCTCACAGAGTTACACTTATGTTTCGTGGAGCAGTCCTTTAACACTGTCTTTGAGAAATCTGAGAATGGCTTCTTTGGATCACATTGAGGCCTACGCTGATAAAGGAAATTTCATCCGTTCAAAACGTGAAAGAATCTTTCTGAGAAACTTCTTTCTGATCTGTGAGTTCATCTCACAGAGTTACAACCTCTGCCTCAAGAAGCAGTTTGCTAACACTCTTTTTGGTGAATCTGCAAAGTGATATTTGGGAGCCTATTGGGGCCCATGGGGATAAAGGAAATATCCTCACATAATAACTAAAGAGAAGCTTTCTGAGAAACTGCATTGCCATATGTGAATGCAACTCACAGAGTTACACGTTTCTCTTCAGTGATCAGTTTGTTAGCACAGTTTTCTGGAAATCTGCAATTAGATACTTCATAGCGCAATGAACATTACAGTGACAAAGGAAATATCCACAGATGAAAACTAGAATGAAGCTTTCTTAGAAACTACTTGGTGATGTGTGAATTCATCTCACAGAGTTACACTTATGTTTCGTGGAGCAGTCCATTAACACTGTCTTTGAGGAATCAGAGAAGGGCTTCTTTAGATCACATTGAGGCCTACGCTGATAAAGGAAATTTCATCCGTTCAAAACGTGAAAGAAGCTTTCTGAGAAACTTCTTTCTGATCTGTGATTTCATCTCTCAGTGTTACAACCTCTGCCTCAAGAAGAAGTTTGCTAACACTCTTCTCGTGGAATCTGCAAAGTGATATTTGGGGGCCTATTGGGGCCCATGGTGATAAAGGAAATATCCTCACATAATAACTAAAGAGAAGGTTTCTGAGAAACTGCATTGCCATATGTGAATGCAACTCACAGAGTTACACGTTTCTCTTCAGTGATCAGTTTGTTAGCACAGTTTTCTGGAGATCTGCAATTAGATACTTCATAGCGCAATGAACATTACAGTGACAAAGGAAATATCCACAGATGAAAACTAGATAGAAGCTTTCTTAGAAACTTCTTGGGGATGTGTGAATTCATCTCACAGAGTTACACTTATGTTTCGTGGAGCAGTCCATTAACACTGTCTTTGGGGAATCTGAGAAGGGCTTCTTTGGTTCACATTGAGGCCTACGCTGATAAAGGAAATTTCATCCGTTCAAAACGTGAAAGAAGCTTTCTGAGAAACTTCTTTCTGATCTGTGAGTTCATCTCACAGAGTTACAACCTCTGCCTCAAGAAGCAGTTTGCTAACACTCTTTTCGTGGAATCTGCAAAGTGATATTTGGGAGCCTATAGGGGCCCATGGTGATAAAGGAAATATCCTCACATAATAACTAAAGAGAAGCTTTCTGAGAAACTGCATTGCCATGTGTGAATGCAACTCACAGAGTTACACGTTTCTCTTCAGTGATCAGTTTTTTAGCACAGTTTTCTGGAAATCTGCAATTAGATACTTCATAGCGCAATGAACATTACAGTGACAAAGGAAATATACACAGATGAAAACTAGAAAGAAGCTTTCTTAGAAACTTCTTGGTGATGTGTGAATTCATCTCACAGAGTTACACTTATGTTTCGTGGAGCAGTCCATTAACACTGTCTTTGCGGAAACTGAGAAGGGCTTCTTTGGATCACATTGAGGCCTACGCTGATAAAGGAAATTTCATCCGTTCAAAACGTGAAAGAAGCTTTCTGAGAAACTTCTTTCTAATCTGTGAGTTCATCTCACAGAGTTACAACCTCTGCCTCTAGAAGAAGTTTGCTAACACTCTTCTCGTGGAATCTGCAAACTGATATTTGGGAGCCTATAGGGGCCCATGGTGATAAAGGAAATATCCTCACATAATAACTAAAGAGAAGCTTTCTGAGAAACTGCATTGTCATGTTTGAATGCAACTCACAGAGTTACACGTTTCTCTTCAGTGATCAGTTTGTTAGCACAGTTTTCTGGAGATCTGCAATTAGATACTTCATAGCGCAATGAACATTACAGTGACAAAGGAAATATCCACAGATGAAAACTAGAAAGAAGCTTTCTTAGAAACTTCTTGGTGATGTGTGAATTCATCTCAGAGAGTTACACTTATGTTTCGTGGAGCAGTCCATTAACACTGTCTTTAAGGAATCTGAGAAGGGCTTCTTGGATCACATTGAGGTCTACGCTGATAAAGGAAATTTCATCCGTTCAAAACGTGAAAGAACCTTTCTGAGAACCTTCTTACTGATCTGTGAGTTCATCTCACAGAGTTACAACCTCTGAATCAAGAAGAAGTTTGCTAACACTCTTCTCGTGGAATCTGCAAAGTGATATTTGGGAGCCTACAGGGGCCCATGGTGATAAAAGATATATCCTCACATAATAACGAAAGAAAAGCTTTCTGAGAAACTGCATTGCCATGTGTGAATGCAACTCACAGAGTTACACGTTTCTCTTCAGTGATCAGTTTGTTAGCACTGTTTTCTGGAGATCTGCAATTAGATACTTCATAGCGCAATGAACATTACAGTGACAAAGGAAATATCCACAGATGAAAACTAGAAAGAAGCTTTCCTAGAAACTTCTTGGTGATGTGCGAATTCATCTCACAGAGTTACACTTATGTTTCGTGGAGCAGTCCATTAACACTGTCTTTGAGGAATCTGAGAAGAGCTTCTTTGGATCACATTGAGGCCTACGCCGATAAAGGAAATTTCATCCGTTCAAAACGTGAAAGAAGCTTTTTGAGAAACTCTTTCTGATCTGTGAGTTCATCTCACAGAGTTACAACCTCTGTCTCAAGAAGCAGTTTGCTAAAACTCTTTTCGTGGAATCTGCAAAGTGATATTTCGAAGCCTATTGGGGCCCATGGTGATAAAGGAAATATCCTCACATAATAACTAAAGAGAAGCTTTCTGAGAAACTGCATTGCCACGTGTGAATGCAACTCACAGAGTTACACGTTTCTCTTCAGTGATCAGTTTGTTAGCACAGTTTTCTGGAGATCTGCAATTAGATACTTCATAGCGCAATGAACATTACAGTGACAAAGGAAACATCCACAGATGAAAACTAGAAAGAAGCTTTCTTAGAAACTTCTTGGTGATGTGTGAATTCATCTCACAGAGTTACACTTATGTTTCGTGGAGCAGTCCATTAACACTGTCTTTAAGGAATCTGAGAAGGGCTTCTTGGATCACATTGAGGTCTACGGTGATAAAGGAAATTTCATCCGTTCAAAACGTGAAAGAAGCTTTCTGAGAAACTTCTTACTGATCTGTGAGTTCATCTCACAGAGTTACAACCTCTGCCTCAAGAAGACAGTTTGCTAACACTCTTCTCGTGGAATATGCAAAGTGATATTTGGGAGCCTATTGGGACCCATGGTGATAAAGGAAATATCCTCACATAATAACTAAAAAGAAGCTTTCTGAGAAACTGCATTGCCAGCTCAGTTTTCTGGAAATGTGCAATTAGATACTTCATAGCCCATTGAACATTACAGTGACAAAGGAAATAACCACAGATGAAAACTAGAAAGAAGCTTTCTTAGAAACTTCTTGGTGATGTGTGAATTCATCTCACAGAGTTACACTTATGTTTCGTGGAGCAGTCCGTTAACACTGTCGTTGAGGAATCTGAGAAGGGCTTCTTTGGATCACATTGAGGCCTACGCTGATAAAGCAAATTTCATCCGTTCAAAACGTGAAAGAAGCTTTCTGAGAAACTCTTTCTGATCTGTGAGTTCATCTCACAGAGTTACAACCTCTGTCTCAAGAAGCAGTTTGCTAACACTCTATTCGTGGAATCTGCAAAGTGATATTTGAAAGCCTATTGGGGCCCATGGTGATAAAGGAAATATCCTCACATAATAACTAAAGAGAAACTTTCTGAGAAACTGCATTGCCAAGTGTGAATGCAACTCACAGAGTTGCACGTTTCTCTTCAGTGATCAGTTTGTTAGCACATTTTCTGGAAATCAGCAATTAGATACTTCATAGCGCAATGAACATTACAGTGACAAAGGAAATATCCACAGATGAAAACTAGAAATAAGCTTTCTTAGAAACTTCTTGGTGATGTGTGAATTCATCTCACAGAGTTACACTTATGTTTCGTGGAGCAGTCCATTAACACTGTCTTTAAGGAATCTGAGAGGGGCTTCTTTGGATCACATTGAGGCCTTCGCTGATAAAGGAAATTTCATCCGTTCAAAACGTGAAAGAAGCTTTCTGAGAAACTTCTTTCTGATCTGTGAGTTCATCTCACAGAGTTACAAGCTCTGCCTCAAGAAGCAGTTTGCTAACACTCTTTTCGTGGAATCTGCAAAGTGATATTTTGAAGCCTCCAGGGGCCCATGGTGATAAAGGAAATATCCTCACATAATAACTAAAGAGAAGCTTTCTGAGAAACTGCATTGCCATGTGTGAATGCAACTCACAGAATTACACGTTTCTCTTCAGTGTTCAGTTTGTTAGCACAGTTTTCTGGAGATCTGCAATTAGATACTTCATAGCGCAATGAACATTACAGTGACAAAGGAAATATCCACAGATGAAAACTAGAAAGAAGCTTTCTTAGAAACTTCTTGGTGATGTGTGAATTCATCTCACAGAGTTACACTTATGTTTCGTGGAGCAGTCCATTAACACTGTCTTTGGGGAAACTGAGAAGGGCTTCTTTGGATCACATTGAGGTCTACGCTGAAAAAGGAAATTTCATCCGTTCAAAACGTGAAAGAAGCTTTCTGAGAAACTTCTTTCTGATCTGTGAGTTCATCTCACAGAGTTACAACCTCTGCCTCTAGAAGTAGTTTGCTAACACTCTTCACGTGGAATCTGCAAAGTGATATTTGGGAGCCTATAGGGGCCCATGGTGATAAAGGAAATATCCTCACATAATAACTAAAGAGAAGCTTTCTGAGAAACTGCATTGCCATGTGTGAATGCAACTCACAGAGTTACACGTTTCTCTTCAGTGATCATTTTGTTAGCACAGTTTTCTGGAGATCTGCTATTAATACTTCATAGCGCAATGAACATTACAGTGACAAAGGAAATATCCACAGATGAAAACTAGAAAGAAGCTTTCTTAGAAACTTCTTGGTGATGTGTGAATTCATCTCACAGAGTTACACTTATGTTTCGTGGAGCAGTCCATTAACACTGTCTTTGAGGAATCTGAGAAGGGCTTCCTTGGATCACATTGAGGCCTACGATGATAAAGGAAATTTCATCCGTTCAATACGTGAAAGAAGCTTTCTGAGAAACTTCTTTCTGATCTGTGAGTTCATCTCACAGAGTTACAACCTCTGCCTCAAGAAGCAGTTTGCTAACACACTTTTCGTGGAATCTGCAAAGTGATATTTCGGAACCATTTGGGAGCCATTGTGATAAAGGAAATATCCTCACATAAAAACTAAAGAGAAGCTTTCTGAGAAACTGCATTGCCATGTGTGAATGCAACTCATAGAGTTACACGTTTCTCTTCAGTGATCAGTTTGTTAGCACAGTTTTCTGGAAATCTGCAATTAGATACTTCATAGCGCAATGAACATTACAGTGACAAAGGAAATATCCACAGATGAAAACTAGAAAGAAGCTTTCTTAGAAACTTCTTGGTGATGTGTGAATTCATCTCACAGAGTTACACTCATGTTTCGTGGAGCAGTCCATTAACACTGTCTTTGAGGAATCTGAGAAGGGCTTCTTTGGATCACATTGAGGCCTACGCTGATAAAGCAAATTTCATCCGTTCAAAACGTGAAAGAAGCTTTCTGAGAAACTCTTTCTGATCTGTGAGTTCATCTCACAGAATTACAACCTCTGTCTCAAGAAGCAGTTTGCTAACACTCTATTCGTGGAATCTGCAAAGTGATATTTGAAAGCCTATTTTGGCCCATGGTGATAAAGGAAATATCCTCACATAATAACTAAAGAGAAATTTTCTGAGAAACTGTATTACCATGTGTGAATGCAACTCACAGAGTTGCACGTTTCTCTTCAGTGATCAGTTTGTTAGCACAGTTTTCTGGAAATCTGCAATTAGATACTTCATAGCGCAATGAACATTACAGTGACAAAGGAAATATCCACAGATGAAAACTAGAAATAAGCTTTCTTAGAAACTTCTTGGTGATGTGTGAATTCATCTCACAGAGTTACACTTATGTTTCGTGGAGCAGTCCATTAACACTGTCTTTAAGGAATCTGAGAGGGGCTTCTTTGGATCACATTGAGGCCTACGCTGAGAAAGGAAATTTCATCCGTTCAATACGTGAAAGAAGCTTTCTGAGAAACTTCTTTCTGATCTGTGAGTTCATCTCACAGAGTTACAACCTCTGCCTCAAGAAGCAGTTTGCTAACACTCTTTTCGTGGAATCTGCAAAGTGATATTTTGAAGCCTCTAGGGACCCATGGTGATAAAGGAAATATCCTCACATAATAACTAAAGAGAAGCTTTCTGAGAAACTGCATTGCCATGTGTGAATGCAACTCACAGAGTTACACGTTTCTCTTCAGTGATCAGTTTGTTAGCACACTTTTCTGGAGATCTGCAATTAGATACTTAATAGCGCAATGAACATTACAGTGACAAAGGAAATATCCACAGATGAAAACTAGAAAGAAGCTTTCTTAGAAACTTCTTGGTGATGTGTGAATTCATCTCACAGAGTTACAGTTATGTTTCGTGGAGCAGTCCATTAACACTGTCTTTGGGGAAACTGAGAAGGGCTTCTTTGGATCACATTGAGGCCTACGCTGAAAAAGGAAATTTCATCTGTTCAAAACGTGAAAGAAGCTTTCTGAGAAACTTCTTTCTGATCTGTGAGTTCATCTCACAGAGTTACAACCTCTGCCTTTAGAAGAAGTTTGCTAACACTCTTCACGTGGAATCTGCAAAGTGATATTTGGGAGCCTATAGGGGCCCATGGTGATAAAGGAAATATCCTCACATAATAACTAAAGAGAAGCTTTCTGAGAAACTGCATTGCCATGTGTGAATGCAACTCACAGAGTTACACGTTTCTCTTCAGTGATCAGTTTGTTAGCACAGTTTTCTGGAAATCTGCAATTAGATACTTCATAGCGCTATGAACATTACAGTGACAAAGGAAATATCCACAGATGAAAACTATAAAGAAGCTTTCTTAGAAACTTCTTGGTGATGTGTGAATTCATCTCACAGAGTTACACTTATGTTTCGTGGAGCAGTCCATTAACACTGTCTTTGAGGAATCTGAGATGGGCTTCTTTGGATCACATTGAGGCCTACCCTGATAAAGGAAATTTCATCCGTTCAAAACGTGAAAGAAGCTTTCTGAGAAACTCTTTCTGATCTGTGAGTTCATCTCACAGAGTTACAACCTCTGTCTCAAGAAGCAGTTTGCTAACACTCTTTTCGTGGAATCTGCAAAGTGATATTTTGAAGCCTCTAGGGACCCATGGTGATAAAGGAAATATCCTCACATAATAACTAAAGAGAAGCTTTCTGAGATACTGCATTGCCATGTGTGAATGCAACTCACAGAGTTACACGTTTCTCTTCAGTGATCAGTTTGTTAGCACAGTTTTCTGGAAATCTGCAATTAGATACTTCATAGCGCAATGAACATTACAGTGACAAAGGAAATATCCACAGATGAAAACTAGAAATAAGCTTTCTTAGAAACTTCTTGGTGATGTGTGAATTCATCTCACAGAGTTACACTCATGTTTCGTGGAGCAGTCCATTAACACTGTCTTTGAGGAATCTGAGAAGGGCTTCTTTGGATCACATTGAGGCCTACGCTGATAAAGGAAATTTCATCCGTTCAAAACGTGAAAGAAGCTTTCTGAGAAACTTCTTTCTGATCTGTGAGTTCATCTCACAGAGTTACAACCTCTGCCTCAAGAAGCAGTTTGCTAACACTCTTTTCGTGGAAACCGCAAAATGATATTTGGGAGCCTATGGGGCCCATGGTGATAAAAGAAATATCCTCACATAAAAACTAAAGAGAAGCTTTCTGAGAAACTGCATTGCTATGTGTGAATGCAACTCACAGAGTTACACATTTCTCTTCAGTGATCAGTTTGTTAGCACAGTTTTCTGGAGGTCTGCAATTAGATACTTCATAGCGCAATGAACATCAGAGTGACAAAGGAAATATCCACAGATGTAAACTAGAAAGAAGATTTCTTAGAAACTTCATGGTGATGTGTGAATTCATCTCACAGAGTTACACTTATGTTTCGTGGAGCAGTCCATTAACACTTTCTTTGAGGAATCTGAGAAGGGCTTCTTTGGATCACATTGAGGCCTACGCTGATAAAGGGAATTTCCTCCGTTGAAAACGTGAAAGAAGCTTTCTGAGAAACTTCTTTCTGATCTGTGAGTTCATCTCACAGAGTTACAACCTCTGCCTCAAGAAGCAGTTTGCTAACACTCTTTTCGTGGAATCTGCAAAGTGATATTTCGGAGCCAATTGGGAGCCATGGTGATAAAGTAAATATCCTCACATAATAACTAAAGAGAAGCTTTCTGAGAAACTGCATTGCCATGTGTGAATGCAACTCATAGAGTTATACGTTTCTCTTCAGTGATCAGTTTGTTAGCACAGTTTTCTGGAAATCTGCAATTAGATACTTCATAGCGCAATGAACATTACAATGACAAAGGAAATATCCACAGATGAAAACTAGAAAGAAGCTTTCTTAGAAACTTCTTGGTGATGTGTGAATTCATCTCACCGAGTTACACTTATGTTTCGTGGAGCAGTCCATTAACACTGTCTTTGAGGAATCTGAGAAGGGCTTCTTTGGATCACATTGAGGCCTACGCTGATAAAGGAAATTTCATCCGTTCAAAACGTGAAAGAAGCTTTCTGAGAAACTCTTTCTGATCTGTGAGTTCATCTCACAGAGTTACAACCTCTGTCTCAAGAAGCAGTTTGCTAACACTCTTTTCGTGGAATCTGCAAAGTGATATTTGAAAGCCTATTGGGGCCCATGGTGATAAAGGAAATATCCTCACATAATAACTAAAGAGAAACTTTCTGAGAAACTGCATTGCCATGTGTGAATGCAACTCACAGAGTTACACGTTTCTCTTCAGTGATCAGTTTGTTAGCACAGTTTTCTTGAAATCTGCAATTAGATACTTCATAGCGCAATGAACATTACAGTGACAAAGGAAATATCCACAGATGAAAACTAGAAAGAAGCTTTCTTAGAAACTTCTTGGTGATGTGTGAATTCATCTCAGAGAGTTACACTTATGTTTCGTGGAGCAGTCCATTAACACTGTCTTTGGGGAAACTGAGAAGGGCTTCTTTGGATCACATTGAGGCCTACGCTGATAAAGGAAATTTCATCCGTTCAAAACGTGAAAGAAGCTTTCTGAGAAACTTCTTTCTGATCTGTGAGTTCATCTCACAGAGTTACAACCTCTGCCTCAAGAAGAAGTTTGCTAACACTCTTCTCGTGGAATCTGCAAAGTGATATTTGTGAGCCTATAGGGGCACATGGTGATAAAGGAAATATCCTCACATAATAACTAAAGAGAAGCTTTCTGAGATACTGCATTGCCATGTGTGAATGCAACTCACAGAGTTACACGTTTCTCTTCAGTGATCAGTTTGTTAGCACAGTTTTCTGGAGATCTGCAATTAGATAATTCATAGCCCAATGAACACTACAGTGACAAAGGAAATATCCACAGATGAACACTAGAAGGAAGCTTTCTTCGAAACTTCTTGGTGATGTGTGAATTCATCTCACAGAGTTACACTTATGTTTCGTGGAGCAGTCCATTAACACTGTCTTTGAGGAATCTGAGAAGGGCTTCTTTGGATCACATTGAGGCTTAAGCTGATAAAGGAAATTTCATCCGTTCAAAACGTGAAAGAAGCTTTCTGAGAAACTTCTTTCTGATCTGTGAGTTCATCTCACAGAGTTACAACCTCTGCTTCAAAAAGCAGTTTGCTAAGACTCTTTCCGTGGAATCTGCTAAGTGATATTTGGGAGCCTAAAGGGGCCCATGGTGATAAAGGAAATATAATCACATAATAACTAAAGAGAAGCTTTCTGAGAAACTGCATTGCTATGTGTGAATGCATCTCACAGATTCACACGTTTCTCTTCAGTGATCAGTTTGTTATCACAGTTTTCTGGAGATCTGCAAATAGATACTTCCTAGCGCAATGAACATTACAGTGACAAAGGAAATATCCACAGATGAAAATTAGAAAGAAGCTTTCTTAGAAACTTCTTGGTGATGTGTGAATTCATCTCACAGAGTTGCACTTATGTTTCGTGGAACAGTCCATTAACGCTCTCTTTGGGGAAACTGAGAATGGCTTCTTTGGATCACATTGAGGCCTACGCTGATAAAGGAAATTTCATCCGTTCAAAACATGAAAGAAGCTTTCTGAGAAACTTCTATCTGATCTGTGAGTTCATCTCACAGAGTTACAACCTCTGCCTCAAGAAGAAGTTTGCTAACACTCTTCTCGTGGAATCTGCTAAGTGATATTTGGGAGCCTCTAGGGGCCCATGGTGATAAAGGAAATATCCTCACATAATAACTAAAGAGAAGCTTTCTGAGATACTGCATTGCCATGTGTGAATGCAACTCACCGAGTCACACGTTTCTCTTCAGTGATCAGTTTGTTAGCACAGTTTTCTGGAGATCTGCAATTAGATAATTCATAGCTCAATGAACATTACAGTGACAAAGGAAATATCCACCGAAGAAAACTAGAAAGAAGCTTTCTTAGAAACTTCTTGGTGATGTGTTAATTCATCTCACAGAGTTACACTTATGTTTCGTGGAGCAGTCCATTAACACTGTCTTTGAGGGAACTGAGAAGGGCTTCTTTGGATCACATGGAGGCCTACGCTGATAAAGGAAATTTCATCCGTTCAAAACGTGAAAGAAGCTTTCTGAGAAACTTCTTTCTGATCTGTGAGTTCATCTCACAGAGTTACAACCTCTGTTTCAAAAAGCAGTTTGCTAACACTCTTTTCGTGGAATCTGCTAAGTGATATTTGGGGGCCTATTTAGGCCCATAGTGATAAAGGAAATATCCTCACAAAATAACTAAAGAGAAGCTTTCTGTTAAACTGCATTGCCATGTGTGAATGCAACTCACAGAGTTACACGTTTCTCTTCAGTGATCAGTTTGTTAGCACAGTTTTCTGGAGATCTGCAATTAGATGCTTCATAGCGCAATGAACATTACAGTGACAAAGGAAATATCCACAGATGAAAACTAGAAAGAAGCTTTCTGAGAAACTTCTTTCTGATCTGTGAGTTCATCTCACAGAGTTACAACCTCTGCCTCAAGAAGAAGTTTGCTAACACTCTTCTCGTGGAATCTGCAAAGTGATATTTGGGAGCCTATAGGGGCCCATGGTGATAAAGGAAATATCCTCACATAATAACTAAAGAGAAGCTTTCTGAGAAACTGCATTGCCATGTGTGAATGCAACTCACAGAGTTACACGTTTCTCTTCAGTGATCAGTTTGTTAGCACAGTTTTCTGGAGATCTGCAATTAGATAATTCATAGCGCAATGAACATTACAGTGACAAAGGAAATATCCACAGATGAAAACTAGAAAGAAGCTTTCTTAGAAACCTCTTGGTGATGTGTGAATTCATCTCACAAAGTTACACTTATGTTTCGTGGAGCAGTCCATTAACACTGTCTTTGAGGAATCTGAGAAGGGCTTCTTTGGATCACATTGAGGCCTACGCTGATAAAGGAAATTTCATCCGTTCAAAACGTGAAAGAAGCTTTCTGAGAAACTTCTTTCTGATCTGTGAGTTCATCTCACAGAGTTACAACCTCTGCCTCAAGAAGCAGTTTGCTAACACTCTTTTCGTGGAATCTGCAAAGTGATATTTGGGAGCCTATTGGGGCCCATGGTGATAAAGGAAATATCCTCACATAATAACTAAAGAGAAGCTTTCTGAGAAACTGCATTGCCATGTGTGAATGCAACTCACAGAGTTACACGTTTCTCTTCAGTGATCAGTTTGTTAGCACAGTTTTCTGGAGATCTGCAATTAGATACTTCATAGCGCAATGAACATTACAGTGACAAAGGAAATATCCACAGATGAAAACTAGAAAGAAGCTTTCTTAGAAACCTCTTGGTGATGTGTGAATTCATCTCACAAAGTTACACTTATGTTTCGTGGAGCAGTCCATTAACACTGTCTTTGAGGAATCTGAGAAGGGCTTCTTTGGATCACATTGAGGCCTACGCTGATAAAGGAAATTTCATCCGTTCAAAACGTGAAAGAAGCTTTCTGAGAAACTTCTTTCTGATCTGTGAGTTCATCTCACAGAGTTACAAGCTCTGCCTCAAGAAGCAGTTTGCTAACACTCTTTTCGTGGAATCTGCAAAGTGATATTTGGGAGCCTATTGGGGACCATGGTGATAAAGGAAATATCCTCACATAATAACTAAAGAGAAGCTTTCTGAGAAACTGCATTGCCATGTGTGAATGCAACTCACAGAGTTACACGTTTCTCTTCAGTGATCAGTTTGTTAGCACAGTTTTCTGGAAATCTGCAATTAGATACTTCATAGCGCAATGAACATTACAGTGACAAAGGAAATATCCACAGATGAAAACTAGAAAGAAGCTTCCTTAAAAACTTCTTGGTGATGTGTGAATTCATCTCACAGAGTTACACTTATGTTTCGTGGAGCAGTCCATTAATACTGTCTTTGAGGAATCTGAGACGGGCTTCTTTGGATCACATTGAGGCCTAAGCTGACAAAGGAAATTTCATCCGTTCAAAACGTGAAAGAATCTTTCTGAGAAACTTCTTTCTGATCTGTGAGTTCATCTCACAGAGTTACAACCTCTGCCTCAAGAAGAAGTTTGCTAACACTCTTCTCGTGGAATCTGCAAAGTGATATTTGGGAGCCTATAGGGGCCCATGGTGATAAAGGAAATATCCTCACATAATAACTAAAGAGAAGCTTTCTGAGACACTGCATTGCCATGTGTGAATGCAACTCACAGAGTTACACATTTCTCTTCAGTGATCAGTTTGTTAGCACAGTTTTCTGGAGATCTGCAATTAGATACTTCATAGCGCAATGAACATTACAGTGACAAAGGAAATATCCACAGATGAAAACTAGAAAGAAGCTTTCTTAGAAACTTCTTGGTGATGTGTGAATTCATCTCACAGAGTTACACTTATGTTTCCTGGAACAGTCCATTAACACTGTCTATGGAGAAACTGAGAAGGGCTTCTTTGGATCACATTGAGGCCTACGCTGATAAAGGAAATTTCATCCGTTCAAAACGTGAAAGAAGCTTTCTGAGAAACTTCTTTCTGATCTGTGAGTTCATCTCACAGAGTTACAACCTCTGCCTCAAGAAGAAGTTTGCTAACACTCTTCTCATGGAATCTGCAAAGTGATATTTGGGAGCCTATAGGGCCCATGGTGATAAAGGAAATATCCTCACATAATAAGTAAAAAGAAGCTTTCTGAGAAACTTCATTGCCATGTGTGAAGGCAACTCACAGAGTTACACGTTTCTCTTCAGTGATCAGTTTGTTAGCACAGTTTTCTGGAAATCTGCAATTAGATACCTCATAGCGCAATGAACATTACAGTGACAAAGGAAATATCCACAGATCAAAACTAGAAAGAAGCTTTCTTAGAAACTTCTCGGTGATGTGTGAATTCATCTCACAGAGTTACACTTATGTTTCGTGGAGCAGTCCATTAACACTGTCTTTGAGGAAACTGAGAAGGGCTTCTTTGGATCACATGGAGGCCTACGCTGATAAAGGAAATTTCATCCGTTCAAAACGTGAAAGAAGCTTTCTGAGAAACTTCTTTCTGATCTGTGAGTTCATCTCACAGAGTTACAACCTCTGCTTCAAAAAGCAGTTTGCTAACACTCTTTTCGTGGAATCTGCAAAGTGATATTTGGGAGCCTATTGGGGCCCATAGTGATAAAGGAAATATCCTCAAATAATAACTAAAGAGAAGCTTTCTGAGAAACTGCATTGCCATGTGTGAATGCAACTCACAGAGTTACACGTTTCTCTTCAGTGATCAGTTTGTTAGCACAGTTTTCTGGAAATCTGCAATTAGATACTTCATGTCGCAATGAACATTACAGTGACAAAGGAAATATCCACAGATGAAAACTAGAAAGAAGCTTTCTTAGAAACTTCTTGGTGATGTGTGAATTCATCTCACAGAGTTATACTTATGTCTCGTTCAGCAGTCCATTAACACTGTCTTTGGGGAAACTGAGAAGGGCTTCTTTGGATCACATTGAGGCCTACGCTGACAAAGGGAATTTCATCCGTTCAAAACGTGAAAGAAGCTTTCTGAGAAACTTCTTTCTGATCTGTGAGTTCTTCTCACAGAGTTACGACCTCTGCCTCAAGAAGAAGTTTGCTAACACTCTTCCCGTGGAATCTGCAAAGTGATATTTGTGAGCCTATAGGGGCCCATGGTGATAAAGGAAATATCCTCACATAATAACTAAAAAGAAGCTTTCTGAGATACTGCATTGCCATGTGTGAATGCAACTCACAGAGTTACACGTTTCTATTCAGTGATCAGTTTGTTATCACAGTTTTCTGGAGATCAGCAATTAGACAATTCATGGCACAATGAACATTACAGTGACAAAGGAAATATCCACAGATGAAAACTAGAAAGAAGCTTTCTTAGAAACTTCTTGGTGATGTGTGAATTCATCTCACAGAGTTACACTTATGTTTCGTGGAGCAGTCCATTAACACTGTCTTTGGGGAAACTGAGAAGGGCTTCTTTGTATCACATTGAGGCCTACGCTGATAAAGGAAATTTCATCCGTTCAAAACGTGAAAGAAGCTTTCTGAGAAACTTCTTTCTGATCTGTGAGTTCATCTCACAGAGGTACAACCTCTGCCTCAAGAAGCAGTTTGCTAACGCTCTTTTCGTGGAATCTGCTAAGTGATATTTGGGAGCCTAAAGGGGCCCATGGTGATAAAGGAAATATAATCACATAATAACTAAAGAGAAGATTTCTGAGAAACACATTGCTATGTGTAAGGCAACTCACAGAGTTACACGTTTCTCTTCAGTGATCAGTTTGTTAGCACAGTTTTCTGGATATCTGTAATTGGATATTTCATATCGCAATGAACATTACAGTGACAAAGGAAATATCCACAGATGAAAACTAGAAAGAAGCTTTCTTAAAAACTTCTTGGTGATGTGTGAATTCATCTCACAGAGTTACACTTATATTTTGTCTAGCAGTCCATTAACACTGTTTTTGGGGAAACTGAGAAGTGCTTCTTTGGATCACATTGAAGCCTACGCTGATAAAGGAAATTTCATCCGTTCAAAAAGTGAAAGAAGCTTTCTGAGAAACTTCTTTCTGATCTGTGAGTTCATCTCACAGAGTTACAACCTCTGCCTCAAGAAGCAGTTTGCTAACACTCTTTTCGTGGAATCTGCAAAGTGATATTTGGGAGCCTATTGGGGCCCATGTTGATAAAGGAAATATCCTCACATAGTAACTAAAGAGAAGCTTTCTGAGAAACTATATTGCTATGTGTGAATGCAACTCACATAGTTACACGTTTCTCTTCAGTGATCAGTTTGTTAGCACAGTTTTCTGGATATCTGCAATTAGATACTTCATAGCGCAATGTACATTACAGTGACAAAGGAAATATCCACAGATGAAAACTAGAAAGAAGGTTTCTTAGAAACTTCTTGGTGATGTGTGAATTCATCTCACAGAGTTACACTTATGTTTCATGGAGCAGTCCATTAACACTGTCTTTGGGGAAACTGAGAAGGGCTTCTTTGGATCACATTGAGGCCTACGCTGATAAAGGAAATTTCATCCGTTCAAAACGTGAAAGAAGCTTTCTGAGAAACTTCTTTCTGATCTGTGAGTTCATCTCACAGAGGTACAACCTCTGCCTCACAAGAAGTTTGCTAACACTCTTCTCGTGGAATCTGCAAAGTGATATTTGGGAGCCTGTAGGGGACTATGGTGATAAAGGAAATATCCTCACATAATAACTAAAGAGAAGCTTTCTGAGAAACTGCATTGCCATGTGTGAATGCAACTCACAGAGTTACACGTTTCTCTTCAGTGATCAGTTTGTTAGCACAGTTTTCTGGAGATCTGCAATTAGATACTTCCTAGCGCAATGAACATTACAGTGACAAAGGAAATATCCACAGATAAAAACTAGAAATAAGCTTTTTTAGAAATTTCTTGGTGATGTGTGAATTCATCTCACAGAATTACACTTATGTTTCGTGGAGCAGTCCATTAACACTGACTTTGGCGAAACTGAGAAGGGCTTCTTTGGATCACATTGAGGCCTACGCTGATAAAGGAAATTTCATCCGTTCAAAACGTGAAAGAAACTTTCTGAGAAACTTCTTTCTGATCTGTGAGTTCATCTCACAGAGTTACAACCTCTGCCTCAAGAAGCAGTTTGCTAACACTCTTTTCGTGGAATCTGCAAAGTGATATTTTGGAGCCTATAGGGGCCCATGGTGATAAAGGAAATATCCTCACATAATAACTAAAGAGAAGCTTTCTGAGAAACTGCATTGCCATGTGTGAATGCAACTCACAGAGTTACACGTTTCTCTTCAGTGATCAGTTTGTTAGCACAGTTTTCTGGAAATCTGCAATTAGATTCTTCAAAGCGCAATGAAGATTACAGTGACAAAGGAAATATCCACAGATGAAAATTAGAAAGAAGCTTTCATAGAAACTTCTTGGTGATGTGTAAATTCATCTCACTGAGTTACACTTATTTTTCGTGCAGCAGTCCATTAACACTGTCTTTGGGGAAACTGAGAAGGGCTTCTTTGGATCACATTGAGGCCTACGCTGATAAAGGAAATTTCATCCGTTCAAAACGTGAAAGAAGCTTTCTGAGAAACTTCTTTCTAATCTGTGAGTTCATCTCACAGAGTTACAACTTCTGCCTCAAGAAGAAGTTTGCTAACACTCTTCTCGTGGTATCTGTAAAGTGATATTTCGGAGCCTATTGGGGCCCATGGTGATAAAGGAAATATCCTCACATAATAACTAAAGAGAAGCTTTCTGAGAAACTGCATTGCTATGTGTGAATGCAACTGACAGAGTTATACGTTTCTCTTCAGTGATCACTTTGTTAGCACAGTTTTATGGAGATCTGCAATTACATACTTCATAGCGCAATGAACATTACAGTGACAAAGGAAATACCCACAGATGAAAACTAGAAAGAAGCTTTCTTCGAAACTTCCTGGTTATGTGTGAATTCATCTCACAGTGTTACACTTATGTTTCGTGGAGCAGTCCATTAACACTGTCTTTGGGGAAACTGAGAAGGGCTTCTTTGGATCACATTGAGGCATACGCTGATAAAGGAAATTTCATCCGTTCAAAACGTGAAAGAAGCTTTCTGAGAAACTTCTTTCTGATCTGTGAGTTCATCTCACAGAATTACAACCTCTGCCTCAAGAAGCATTTTGTTAACACTCTTTTCGTGGAATCTGCAAAGTGATATTTTGGAGCCTATTGTTGCCTGTGGTGATAAAGGAAATATCCTCACATAATAAATAAAGAGAAGCTTTCTGAGAAACTGCATTGCCATGTGTGAATGCAACTCACAGAGTTACACGTTTCTCTTCAGTGATCAGTTTGTTAGCACAGTTTTCTGGAAATCTGCAATTAGATACTTCATAGCGCAATGAACATTACAGATACAAAGGAAATATCCACAGATGAAAACTAGAAAAAAGGTTTCTTAGAAACATCTTGGTGATGTTTGAATTCATCTCACAGAGTTACACTTATGTTTCGTGTAGCAGTCCATTAACACTGTCTTTGAGGGATCTAAGGAGGGCTTCTTTGGATCACATTGAGGCCTACGCTGATAAAGGAAATTTCATCCGTTCAAAACATGAAAGAAGCTTTCTGAGAAACTTCTTTCTGATCTGTGAGTTCATCTCACAGAGTTACAACCTCTGTTTCAAAAAGCAGTTTGCTAACACTCTTTTCGTGGAATCTGCTAAGTGATATTTGGGGGCCTATTTAGGCCCATAGTGATAAAGGAAATATCCTCACAAAATAACTAAAGAGAAGCTTTCTGAGAAACTGCATTGCCATGTGTGAATGCAACTCACAGAGTTACACGTTTCTCTTCAGTGATCAGTTTGTTAGCACAGTTTTCTGGAGATCTGCAATTAGATGCTTCATAGCGCAATGAACATTACAGTGACAAAGGAAATATCCACAGATGAAAACTAGAAAGAAGCTTTCTGAGAAACTTATTTCTGATCTGTGAGTTCATCTCACAGAGTTACAACCTCTGCCTCAAGAAGAAGTTTGCTAACACTCTTCTCGTGGAATCTGCAAAGTGATATTTGGGAGCCTATAGGGGCCCATGGTGATAAAGGAAATATCCTCACATAATAACTAAAGAGAAGCTTTCTGAGAAACTGCATTGCCATGTGTGAATGCAACTCACAGAGTTACACGTTTCTCTTCAGTGATCAGTTTGTTAGCACAGTTTTCTGGAGATCTGCAATTAGATAATTCATAGCGCAATGAACATTACAGTGACAAAGGAAATATCCACAGATGAAAACTAGAAAGAAGCTTTCTTAGAAACCTCTTGGTGATGTGTGAATTCATCTCACATAGTTACACTTATGTTTCGTGGAGCAGTCCATTAACACTGTCTTTGAGGAATCTGAGAAGGGCTTCTTTGGATCACATTGAGGCCTACGCTGATAAAGGAAATTTCATCCGTTCAAAACGTGAAAGAAGCTTTCTGAGAAACTTCTTTCTGATCTGTGAGTTCATCTCACAGAGTTACAACCTCTGCCTCAAGAAGCAGTTTGCTAACACTCTTTTCGTGGAATCTGCAAAGTGATATTTGGGAGCCTATTGGGGCCCATGGTGATAAAGGAAATATCCTCACATAATAACTAAAGAGAAGCTTTCTGAGAAACTGCATTGCCATGTGCGAATGCAACTCACAGAGTTACACGTTTCTCTTCAGTGATCAGTTTGTTAGCACAGTTTTCTGGAGATCTGCAATTAGATACTTCATAGCGCAATGAACATTACAGTGACAAAGGAAATATCCACAGATGAAAACTAGAAAGAAGCTTCCTTAGAAACTTCTTGGTGATGTGTGAATTCATCTCACAGAGTTACACTTATGTTTCGTGGAGCAGTCCATTAATACTGTCTTTGAGGAATCTGAGACGGGCTTCTTTGGATCACAATGAGGCCTAAGCTGACAAAGGAAATTTCATCCGTTCAAAACGTGAAAGAAGCTTTCTTAGAAACTTCTTTCTGATCTGTGAGTTCATCTCACAGAGTTACAACCTCTGCCTCAAGAAGAAGTTTGCTAACACTCTACTCGTGGAATCTGCAAAGTGATATTTGGGAGCCTATAGGGGCCCATGGTGATAAAGGAAATATCCTCACATAATAACTAAAGAGAAGCTTTCTGAGACACTGCATTGCCATGTGTGAATGCAACTCACAGAGTTACACATTTCTCTTCAGTGATCAGTTTGTTAGCACAGTTTTCTGGAGATCTGCAATTAGATACTTCATAGCGCAATGAACATTACAGTGACAAAGGAAATATCCACAGATGAAAACTAGAAAGAAGCTTTCTTAGAAACTTCTTGGTGATGTGTGAATTCATCTCACAGAGTTACACTTATGTTTCGTGGAACAGTCCATTAACACTGTCTATGGAGAAACTGAGAAGGGCTTCTTTGGATCACATTGATGCCTACGCTGATAAAGGAAATTTCATCCGTTCAAAACGTGAAAGAAGCTTTCTGAGAAACTTCTTTCTGATCTGTGAGTTCATCTCACAGAGTTACAACCTCGGCCTCAAGAAGAAGTTTGCTAACACTCTTCTCATGGAATCTGCAAAGTGATATTTGTGAGCCCATAGGGGCCCATGGTGATAAAGGAAATATCCTCACATAATAACTAAAGAGAAGCTTTGTGAGATACTGCATTGCCATGTGTGAATGCAACTCACAGAGTTACACGTTTCTCTTCAGTGATCAGTTTGTTAGCACAGTTTTCTGGAGATCAGCAATTAGACAATTCATGGCGCAATGAACATTACAGTGACAAAGGAAATATCCACAGATGAAAACTAGAAAGAAGCTTTCTTAGAAACTTCTCGGTGATGTGTGAATTCATCTCACAGAGTTACACTTATGTTTCGTGGAGCCGTCCATTAACACTGTCTTTGAGGAAACTGAGAAGGGCTTCTTTGGATCACATGGAGGCCTACGCTGATAAAGGAAATTTCATCCGTTCAAAACGTGAAAGAAGCTTTCTGAGAAACTTCTTTCTGATCTGTGAGTTCATCTCACAGAGTTACAACCTCTGCTTCAAAAAGCAGTTTGCTAACACTCTTTTCGTGGAATCTGCAAAGTGATATTTGGGAGCCTATTGGGGCCCATAGTGATAAAGGAAATATCCTCACATAATAACTAAAGAGAAGCTTTCTGAGAAACTGCATTGCCATGTGTGAATGCAACTCACAGAGTTACACGTTTCTCTTCAGTGATCAGTTTGTTAGCACAGTTTTCTGGAGATCAGCAATTAGACAATTCATAGCGCAATGAACATTACAGTGACAAAGGAAATATCCACAGATGAAAACTAGAAAGAAGCTTTCTTAGAAACTTCTTGGTGATGTGTGAATTCTTCTCACAGAGTTACACTTATGTTTCGTGGAGCAGTCCATTAACACTGTCTTTGGGGAAACTGAGAAGGGCTTCTTTGTATCATATTGAGGCCTACGCTGATAAAGGAAATTTCATCCGTTCAAAACGTGAAAGAAGCTTTCTGAGAAACTTCTTTCTGATCTGTGAGTTCATCTCACAGAGGTACAACCTCTGCCTCAAGAAGCAGTTTGCTAACACTCTTTTCGTGGAATCTGCTAAGTGATATTTGGGAGCCTAAAGGGGCCCATGGTGATAAAGGAAATATAATCACATAATAACTAAAGAGAAGATTTCTGAGAAACACATTGCTATGTGTAAGGCAACTCACAGAGTTACACGTTTCTCTTCAGTGATCAGTTTGTTAGCACAGTTTTCTGGAGATCTGCAATTAGATACTTCATAGCGCAATGAACATTACAGTGACAAAGGAAATATCCACAGATAAAAACTAGAAAGAAGCTTTTTTAGAAACTTCTTGGTGATGTGTGAATTCATCTCACAGAGTTACACTTATGTTTAGTGGAGCAGTCCATTTACACTGTTTTTGGGGAAACTGAGAAGTGCTTCTTTGGATCACATTGAAGCCTACGCTGATAAAGGAAATTTCATACGTTCAAAACGTGAAAGAAGCTTTCTGAGAAACTTCTTTCTGATCTGTGAGTTCATCTCACAGAGTTACAACCTCTGCCTCAAGAAGCAGTTTGCTAACACTCTTTTCGTGGAATCTGCAAAGTGATATTTGGGAGCCTATTGGGGCCCATGGTGATGAAGGAAATATCCTCACATAGTAACTAAAGAGAAGCTTTCTGAGAAACTATATTGCTATGTGTGAATGCAACTCACATAGTTACACGTTTCTCTTCAGTGATCAGTTTGTTAGCACAGTTTTCTGTATATCTGCAATTAGATACTTCATAGCGCAATGTACATTACAGTGACAAAGGAAATATCCACAGATGAAAACTAGAAAGAAGGTTTCTTAGAAACTTCTTGGTGATGTGTGAATTCATCTCACAGAGTTACACTTATGTTTCATGGAGCAGTCCATTAACACTGTCTTTGGGGAAACTGAGAAGGGCTTCTTTGGATCACATTGAGGCCTACGCTGATAAAGGAAATTTCATCCGTTCAAAACGTGAAAGAAGCTTTCTGAGAAACTTCTTTCTGATCTGTGAGTTCATCTCACAGAGGTACAACCTCTGCCTCACAAGAAGTTTGCTAACACTCTTCTCGTGGAATCTGCAAAGTGATATTTGGGAGCCTGTAGGGGACTATGGTGATAAAGGAAATATCCTCACATAATAACTAAAGAGAAGCTTTCTGAGAAACTGCATTGCCATGTGTGAATGCAACTCACAGAGTTACACGTTTCTCTTCAGTGATCAGTTTGTTAGCACAGTTTTCTGGAAATCTGCAATTAGATACTTCATAGCGCAATGAACATTACAGATACAAAGGAAATATCCACAGATGAAAACTAGAAAAAAGGTTTCTTAGAAACATCTTGGTGATGTGTGAATTCATCTCACAGAGTTACACTTATGTTTCGTGTAGCAGTCCATTAACACTGTCTTTGAGGGATCTAAGAAGGGCTTCTTTGGATCACATTGAGGCCTACGCTGATAAAGGAAATTTCATCCGTTCAAAACGTGAAAGAAGCATTCTGAGAAACCTCTATCTGATCTGTGAGTTCATCTCACAGAGTTACAACCTCTGCCTCAAGAAGAAGGTTGCTAACCCTCTTCTCGTGGAATTTGCAAAGTGATATTTGGGAGCCTATAGGGGCCCATGGTGATAAAGGAAATATTCTCACATAATAAGTAAAGAGAAGCTTTCTGAGAAACTCCATTGCCATGTGTGAATGCAACTCACAGAGTTACACGTTTCTGTTCAGTGATCAGTTTGTTAGCACAGTTTTCTGGAGATCTACAATTAGATACTTCCTGGCGAAATGAACATTACAGTGACAAAGGAAATATCCAAAGATGAAAATTAGAAAGAAGCTTTCTTAGAATCTCCTTGGTGATGTGTGAATTCATCTCACAGAGTTACACTTATGTTTCGTGGAGCAGTCCATTAACACTGTCTTTGGGGAAACTGAGAAGTTCTTCTTTGGATCACATTGAGGCCTACGATGATAAAGGAAATTTCTTCCATTCAAAACGTGAAAGAAGCTTTCTGAGAGACTTCTTTCTGATCTGTGAGTTCATCTCACAGAGTTACAACCTC
Organism: Rhinopithecus roxellana; assembly: GCF_007565055.1. Classification (NCBI taxonomy): domain Eukaryota; kingdom Metazoa; phylum Chordata; class Mammalia; order Primates; family Cercopithecidae; genus Rhinopithecus; species Rhinopithecus roxellana. Next base: position 621,071 of record NC_044558.1, read on the forward strand.
TGCTTCAAAAAGCAGTTTGCTAACACTCTTTTCGTGGAATCTGCGAAGTGATATTTGGGAGCCTATAGGGGCCCATGGTGATAAAGGAAATATCCTCACATAATAAGTAAAGAGAAGCTTTCTGAGAAACTTCATTGCCATGTGTGAAGGCAACTCACAGAGTTACACGTTTCTCTACAGTGATCAGTTTGTTAGCACAGTTTTCTGGAAATCTGCAATTAGATACTTCATAGCGCAATGAACATTAGAGTGACAAAGGAAATATCCACAGATGAAAACTAGAATGAAGCTTTCGTAGAAACTTCTTGGTGATGTGTGAATTCATCTCACAGAGTTACACTTATGTTTCGTGGAGCAGTCCATTAACACTGTCTTTGAGGAAACTGAGAAGGGCTTCTTTGGATCACATTGAGGCCTACGCTGATAAAGGAAATTTCATCCGTTCAAAACGTGAAAGAAGCTTTCTGAGAAACTTCTTTCTGATCTGTGAGTTCATCTCACAGAGTTACAACCTCTGCCTCAAGGAGCAGTTTGCTAACACTCTTTTCGTGGAATCTGCGAAGTGATATTTGGGAGCCTATAGGGGCCCATGGTGATAAAGGAAATATCCTCACATAATAAGTAAAGAGAAGCTTTCTGAGAAACTTCATTGCCATGTGTGAAGGCAACTCACAGAGTTACACGTTTCTCTTCAGTGATCAGTTTGTTAGCACAGTTTTCTGGAAATCTGCAATTAGATACTTCATAGCGCAATGAACATTACAGTGACAAAGGAAATATCCACAGATGAAAACTAGAATGAAGCTTTCGTAGAAACTTCTTGGTGATGTGTGAATTCATCTCACAGAGTTACACTTATGTTTCGTGGAGCAGTCCATTAACACTGTCTTTGAGGAAACTGAGAAGGGCTTCTTTGGATCACATTGAGGCCTACGCTGATAAAGGAAATTTCATCCGTTCAAAACGTGAAAGAAGCTTTCTGAGAAACTTCTTTCTGATCTGTGAGTTCATCTCACAGAGTTACAACCTCTGCCTCAAGAAGAAGGTTGCTAACCCTCTTCTCGTGGAATCTGCAAAGTGATATTTGGGAGCCCCTAGGGGCCCATGGTGATAAAGGAAATATTCTCACATAATAAGTTAAGAGAAGCTTTCTGAGAAACTGCATTGCCATGTGTGAATGCAACTCACAGAGTTACAAGTTTCTGTTCAGTGATCAGTTTGTTAGCACAGTTTTCTGGAGATCTACAATTAGATACTTCCTGGCGCAATGAACATTACAGTGACAAAGGAAATATCCAAAGATGAAAATTAGAAAGAAGCTTTCTTAGAATCTCCTTGGTGATGTGTGAATTCATCTCACAGAGTTACACTTATGTTTCGTGGAGCAGTCCATTTACACTGTCTTTGGGGAAACTGGGTAATTCTTCTTTGGATCACATTGAGGCCTACGATGATAAAGGAAATTTCATCCGTTCAAAACGTGAAAGAAGCATTCCGAGAAACCTCTTTCTGATCTGTGAGTTCATCTCACAGAGTTACAACCTCTGCCTCAAGAAGAAGGATGCTAACCCTCTTTTCGTGGAATCTGCAAAGTGATATTTGGGAGCCTATAGGGGCCCATGGTGATAAAGGAAATATTCTCACATAATAAGCAAAGAGAAGCTTTCTGAGAAACTGCATTGCCATGTGTGAATGCAACTCACAGAGTTACACGTTTCTCTTCAGTGATCAGTTTGTTAGCACAGTTTTCTGGAGATCTGCAATTAGATACTTCATAGCGCAATGAACATTACAGTGACAAAGGAAATATCCAAAGATGAAAACTAGAAAGAAGCTTTCTTAGAATCTTCTTGGTGATGTGTGAATTCATCTCACAGAGTTACACTTATGTTTCGTGGAGCAGTCCATTAAAACTGTCTTTGGGGAAACTGAGAAGGTCTTCTTTGGATCACATTGAGCCCTACGATGATAAAGGAAATTTCTTCCATTCAAAACGTGAAAGAAGCTTTCTGAGAAACTTCTTTCTGATCTGTGAGTTCATCTCACAGAGTTACAACCTCTGCCTCAAGAAGAAGTTTGCTAACACTCTTCTCGAGGAATCTGAAAAGTGATATTTGGGAGTCTATTGGGGCCCATGGTGAAAAAGGAAATATCCTCACATAATAACTAAAGAGAAGCTTTCTGAGAAACTGCATTGCTATGTGTGAATGCAACTCACAGAGGTACACGTTTCTCTTCAGTGATCAGTTTGTTAGCACAGTTTTCTGGAGATCTGCAATTAGATACTTCATAGCGCAATGAACATTACAGTGACAAAGGAAATATCCACAGATGAAAACTAGAATGAAGCTTTCTTAGAAACTTCTTCGTGATGTGTGAATTCATCTCACAGAGTTACACTTATGTTTCGTGGAGCAGTCCATTAACACTGTCTTTGGGGAAACTGAGAAGGGCTTCTTTGGATCACATTGAAGCCTACGCTGATAAAGGAAATTTCATCCGTTCAAAACGTGAAAGAAGCTTTCTGAGAAACGTCTTTCTGATCTGTGAGTTCATCTCACAGAGTTACAACCTCTGCCTCAAGAAGCAGTTTGCTAACACTCTTTTCGTGGAATCTGCAAAGTGATATTTGGGAGCCGATTGGGGCCCATGGTGATAAAGGAAATATCCTCACATAATAACTAAAGAGAAGCTTTCTGAGAAACTGCATTGCCATGTGCGAATGCAACTCACAGAGTTACACGTTTCTCTTCAGTGATCAGTTTGTTAGCTCAGTTTTCTGGAGATCTGCAATTAGATACTTCATAGCGCAATGAACATTACAGTGACAAAGGAAATATCCACAGATGAAAACTAGAAAGAAGCTTTCTAAGAAACTTCTTGGTGATGTGTGAATTCATCTCACAGAGTTACACTTATGTTTCGTGGAGCAGTGCATTAACACTGTCTTTGAGGAATCTGAGAAGGGCTTCTTTGGATCACATTGAGGCCTACGCTGATAAAGGAAATTTCATCCGTTCAAAACGTGAAAGAAGCTTTCTGAGAAACTTCTTTCTGATCTGTGAGTTCATCTCACAGAGTTACAACCTCTGCCTCAAGAAGAAGTTTGCTAACACTCTTCTCGTGGAATCTGCAAAGTGATATTTGGGAGCATATAGGGGCCCATGGTGATAAACGAAATATCCTCCCATAATAACTAAAGAGAAGCTTTCTGAGAAACTGCATTGCCATGTGTGAATGCAACTCACAGAGTTACACGTTTCTCTTCAGAGATCAGTTTGTTAGCACAGTTTTCTAGAGATCTGCAATTAGATACTTCATAGCGCAATGAACATTACAGTGACAATGGAAATATCCACAGATGAAAACTAGAAAGAAGCTTTCTTAGAAACTTCTTGGTGATGTGTGAATTCATCTCACAGAGTTACACTTATGTTTCGTGGAGCGGTCCATTAACACTGTCTTTGGGGAAACTGAGAAGGGCTTCTTTGGATCACATTGAGGCCTACGCTGATAAAGGAAATTTCATCCGTTCAAAACGTGAAAGAAGCTTTCTGAGAAACTTCTTTCTGATCTGTGAGTTCATCTCACAGAGTTACAACCTCTGCCTCAAGAAGAACTTTGAGAACACTCTATTCGTGCAATCTGCAAAGTGATATTTGGGAGCCTGTTGGGGCCCACGGTGATAAAGGAAATGTCCTCACATAATAACTAAAGAGAAGCTTTCTGAGAAACTGCATTTCCATGTGTGAATGCAACTCACAGAGTTACACGTTTCTCTTCAGTGATCAGTTTGTTAGCACAGTTGTCTGGAAATCTGCAATTAGATACTTCATAGCGCAATGAACATTACAGTGACAAAGGAAATATCCACAGATGAAAACTAGAAAGAGGCTTTCTTAGAAACTTCTTGGTGATGTGTGAATTCATCTCACAGAGTTACACTTATGTTTCGTGGAGCAGTCCATTAACACTGTCTTAGAGGAATCTGAGAAGGGCTTCTTTGGATCACACTGAGGCCTACGCTGATAAAGGAAATTTCATCCGTTCAAAACGTGAAAGAAGCTTTCTGAGAAACTTCTTTCTGATCTGTGAGTTCATCTCACAGAGTTACAACCTCTGCCTCAAGAAGAAGTTTGCTAACACTCTTCTCGTGGAATCTGGAAAGTGATATTTGGGAGACTATAGGGGCCTATGGTGATAAAGGAAATATCCTCACATAATAACTAAAGAGAAGCTTTCTGAGAAACTGCATTGCCATGTGTGAATGCAACTCACAGAGTTACACGTTTCTCTTCAGTGATCAGTTTGTTAGCACAGTTTTCTGGAGATCTGCAATTAGATACTTCATAGCGCAATGAACATTACAGTGACAAAGGAAATATCCACAGATGAAAACTAGAAAGAAGCTTTCTTACAAACTTCTTCGTGATGTGTGAATTCATCTCACAGAGTTACACTCATGTTTCGTCTAGCAGTGCATTAACACTGTCTTTGAGGAATCTGAGACGGGCTTCTTTGGATCACATTGAGGCCTACGCTGATAAAGGAAATTTCTTCCGTTCAAAACGTGAAAGAAGCTTTCTGAGAAACTTCTTTCTGATCTGTGAGTTCATCTCACAGAGTTACAACCTCTGTCTTATGAAGCAGTTTGCTAACACTCTTTTCGTGAAATATGCAAAATGATATTTGGGAGCCTATTGGGGCCCATGGTGATAAAGGAAATATCCTCACATAATTACTAAAGAGAAGTTTTCTGAGAAACTGCATTGCCAGCACAGTTTTCTGGAAATCAGCAATTAGATACTTCATAGCGCAATGAACATTACAGTGACAAAGGAAATATCCACAGATGAAAACTAGAAAGAAGCTTTCTTAGAAACTTCTTGGTGATGTGTGAATTCATCTCACAGAGTTACACTTATGTTTCGTGGAGCAGTCCATTAACACTGTCTTTGGGGAAACTGAGAAGGGCGTCTGTGGATCATATTGAGGACTACACTGATAAAGGAAATTTCTTCCGTTCAAAACGTGAAAGAAGCTTTCTGAGAAACTTCTTTCTGATCTGTGAGTTCATCTCACAGAGTTACAATCTCTGCCTCAAGAAGCAGTTTGCTAACACTCTTTTTGTGGAATCTGCAAAGTGATATTTGGGAGCCTATTGGGGCCCATGGTGATAAAGGAAATATCGTCACATAATAAATAAAGAGAAGCTTCCTGAGAAACTGCATTGCCATGTGTGAATGCAACTCACAGAGTTACACCTTTCTCTTCAGTGATCAGTTTGTTAGCACAGTTTTCTGGAGATCTGCAATTAGATAATTCATAGCGCAATGAACATTACAGTGACACAGGAAATATCCACAGATGAAAACTACAAAGAAGCTTTCTTAGAAACTTCTTGGTGATGTGTGAATTCATCTCACAGAGTTACACTTATGTTTCGTGGAGCAGTCCATTAACACTGTCTTTGAGGAAACTGAGAAGGGCTTCTTTGGATCACATTGAGGCCAACGCTGATAAAGGAAATTTCATCCGTTCAAAACGTGAAAGAAGCTTTCTGAGAAACTTCTTTCTGATCTGTGAGTTCATCTCACAGAGTTACAACCTCTGCCTCAAGAAGAAGGTTGCTAACCCTCTTCTCGTGGAATCTGCAAAGTGATATTTGGGAGCCCCTAGGGGCCCATGGTGATAAAGGAAATATTCTCACATAATAAGTTAAGAGAAGCTTTCTGAGTAACTGCATTGCCATGTGTGAATGCAACTCACAGAGTTACAAGTTTCTGTTCAGTGATCCGTTTGTTAGCACAGTTTTCTGGAGATCTACAATTAGATACTTCCTGGCGCAATGAACATTACAGTGACAAAGGAAATATCCAAAGATGAAAATTAGAAAGAAGCTTTCTTAGAATCTCCTTGGTGATGTGTGAATTCATCTCACAGAGTTACACTTATGTTTCGTGGAGCAGTCCATTTACACTGTCTTTGGGGAAACTGGGAAATTCTTCTTTGGATCACATTGAGGCCTACGATGATAAAGGAAATTTCTTCCATTCAAAACGTGAAAGAAGCTTTCTGAGAAACTTCTTTCTGATCTGTGAGTTCATCTCACAGAGGTACAACCTCTGCCTCAAGAAGAAGTTTGCTAACACTCTTCTCGAGGAATCTGCGAAGTGATATTTGGGAGCCTATTGGGGCCCATGGTGAAAAGGAAATATCCTCACATAATAACTAAAGAGAAGCTTTCTGAGAAACTGCATTGCCATGTGTGAATGCAACTCACAGAGTTACACGTTTCTCTTCAGTGATCAGTTTGTTAGCACAGTTTTCTGGAGATCTGCAATTAGATACTTCCTAGCGCAATGAACATTACAGTGACAAAGGAATTATCCACAGATGAAAACTAGAAAGAAGCTTTCTTAGAAACTTCTTGGTGATGTGTGAATTCATCTCACAGAGTTACACTTATGTTTCGTGGAGCAGTCCATTAACGCTGACTTTGGCGAAAATGAGAAGGGCTTCTTTGAATCACAGTGAGGCCTGCGGTGATAAAGGAAATTTCATCCGTTCAAAACGTGAAAGAAGCTTTCTGAGAAACTTCTTTCTGATCTGTGAGTTCATCTCACAGAGTTACAACCTCTGCCTCAAGAAGCAGTTTGCTAACACTCTTTTCGTGGAATCTGCTAAGTGATATTTGGGAGCCTAAAGGGGCCCATGGTGATAAAGGAAATATAATCACATAATAACTTAAGAGAAGCTTTCTGAGAAACTGCATTGCTATGTGTGAATGCAACTCACAGAGTTACACGTTTCTCTTCAGTGATTAGTTTGTTAGCACAGTTTTCTGGAAATCTGCAATTAGATACTTCATAGCGCAATGAACATTACAGTGACAAAGGAAATATCCACAGATGAAAACTAGAAAGAAGCTTTCTTAGAAACTTCTTGGTGATGTGTGAATTCATCTCACAGAGTTACACTTATATTTCGGGAGCTGTCCATTAACACTGTCTTTGATTAATCTGAGAAGGGCTTCTTTGGATCACATTGAGGCCTACGCTGATAAAGGAAATTCCATCCGTTCAAAACGTGAAAGAAGCTTTCTGAGAAACTTCTTTCTGATCTGTGAGTTCATCTCACAGAGTTACAACTTCTGCCTCAAGAAGAAGTTTGCTAACACTCTTCTCGTGGAATCCTCAAAGTGATATTTCGGAGCCTATTGGGGCCCATGGTGATAAAGGAAATATCCTCACATAATAACTAAAGAGAAGCTTTCTGAGAAACTGCATTGCCATGTGTGAATGCAACTCACAGAGTTACACGTTTCTCTTCAGTGATCAGTTTGTTAGCACAGTTTTCTGGAAATCTGCAATTAGATACTTCATTGCGCAATGAACATTACAGTGACAAAGGAAATATCCACAGATGAAAACTAGAAAGAAGCTTTCTTAGAAACATCTTGGTGATGTGTGAATTCATCTCACAGAGTTACACTTATGTTTCGTGTAGCAGTCCATTAACACTGTCTTTGAGGAATCTAAGAAGGGCTTCTTTGGATCACATTGAGGCCTACGCTGATAAAGGAAATTTCATCCGTTCAAAACGTGAAAGAAGCATTCCGAGAAACCTCTTTCTGATCTGTGAGTTCATCTCACAGAGTTACAACCTCTGCCTCAAGAAGAAGGATGCTAACCCTCTTTTCGTGGAATCTGCAAAGTGATATTTGGGAGCCTATAGGGGCCCATGGTGATAAAGGAAATATTCTCACATAATAAGCAAAGAGAAGCTTTCTGAGAAACTGCATTGCCATGTGTGAATGCAACTCACAGAGTTACACGTTTCTCTTCAGTGATCAGTTTGTTAGCACAGTTTTCTGGAGATCTGCAATTAGATACTTCATAGCGCAATGAACATTACAGTGACAAAGGAAATATCCAAAGATGAAAACTAGAAAGAAGCTTTCTTAGAATCTTCTTGGTGATGTGTGAATTCATCTCACAGAGTTACACTTATGTTTCGTGGAGCAGTCCATTAAAACTGTCTTTGGGGAAACTGAGAAGGTCTTCTTTGGATCACATTGAGCCCTACGATGATAAAGGAAATTTCTTCCATTCAAAACGTGAAAGAAGCTTTCTGAGAAACTTCTTTCTGATCTGTGAGTTCATCTCACAGAGTTACAACCTCTGCCTCAAGAAGAAGTTTGCTAACACTCTTCTCGAGGAATCTGAAAAGTGATATTTGTTAGTCTATTGGGGCCCATGGTGAAAAAGGAAATATCCTCACATAATAACTAAAGAGAAGCTTTCTGAGAAACTGCATTGCTATGTGTGAATGCAACTCACAGAGGTACACGTTTCTCTTCAGTGATCAGTTTGTTAGCACAGTTTTCTGGAGATCTGCAATTAGATACTTCATAGCGCAATGAACATTACAGTGACAAAGGAAATATCCACAGATGAAAACTAGAATGAAGCTTTCTTAGAAACTTCTTCGTGATGTGTGAATTCATCTCACAGAGTTACACTTATGTTTCGTGGAGCAGTCCATTAACACTGTCTTTGGGGAAACTGAGAAGGGCTTCTTTGGATCACATTGAAGCCTACGCTGATAAAGGAAATTTCATCCGTTCAAAACGTGAAAGAAGCTTTCTGAGAAACGTCTTTCTGATCTGTGAGTTCATCTCACAGAGTTACAACCTCTGCCTCAAGAAGCAGTTTGCTAACACTCTTTTCGTGGAATCTGCAAAGTGATATTTGGGAGCCGATTGGGGCCCATGGTGATAAAGGAAATATCCTCACATAATAACTAAAGAGAAGCTTTCTGAGAAACTGCATTGCCATGTGCGAATGCAACTCACAGAGTTACACGTTTCTCTTCAGTGATCAGTTTGTTAGCTCAGTTTTCTGGAGATCTGCAATTAGATACTTCATAGCGCAATGAACATTACAGTGACAAAGGAAATATCCACAGATGAAAACTAGAAAGAAGCTTTCTAAGAAACTTCTTGGTGATGTGTGAATTCATCTCACAGAGTTACACTTATGTTTCGTGGAGCAGTGCATTAACACTGTCTTTGAGGAATCTGAGAAGGGCTTCTTTGGATCACATTGAGGCCTACGCTGATAAAGGAAATTTCATCCGTTCAAAACGTGAAAGAAGCTTTCTGAGAAACTTCTTTCTGATCTGTGAGTTCATCTCACAGAGTTACAACCTCTGCCTCAAGAAGAAGTTTGCTAACACTCTTCTCGTGGAATCTGCAAAGTGATATTTGGGAGCATATAGGGGCCCATGGTGATAAACGAAATATCCTCCCATAATAACTAAAGAGAAGCTTTCTGAGAAACTGCATTGCCATGTGTGAATGCAACTCACAGAGTTACACGTTTCTCTTCAGAGATCAGTTTGTTAGCACAGTTTTCTAGAGATCTGCAATTAGATACTTCATAGCGCAATGAACATTACAGTGACAATGGAAATATCCACAGATGAAAACTAGAAAGAAGCTTTCTTAGAAACTTCTTGGTGATGTGTGAATTCATCTCACAGAGTTACACTTATGTTTCGTGGAGCGGTCCATTAACACTGTCTTTGGGGAAACTGAGAAGGGCTTCTTTGGATCACATTGAGGCCTACGCTGATAAAGGAAATTTCATCCGTTCAAAACGTGAAAGAAGCTTTCTGAGAAACTTCTTTCTGATCTGTGAGTTCATCTCACAGAGTTACAACCTCTGCCTCAAGAAGAACTTTGAGAACACTCTATTCGTGCAATCTGCAAAGTGATATTTGGGAGCCTGTTGGGGCCCACGGTGATAAAGGAAATGTCCTCACATAATAACTAAAGAGAAGCTTTCTGAGAAACTGCATTTCCATGTGTGAATGCAACTCACAGAGTTACACGTTTCTCTTCAGTGATCAGTTTGTTAGCACAGTTGTCTGGAAATCTGCAATTAGATACTTCATAGCGCAATGAACATTACAGTGACAAAGGAAATATCCACAGATGAAAACTAGAAAGAGGCTTTCTTAGAAACTTCTTGGTGATGTGTGAATTCATCTCACAGAGTTACACTTATGTTTCGTGGAGCAGTCCATTAACACTGTCTTAGAGGAATCTGAGAAGGGCTTCTTTGGATCACACTGAGGCCTACGCTGATAAAGGAAATTTCATCCGTTCAAAACGTGAAAGAAGCTTTCTGAGAAACTTCTTTCTGATCTGTGAGTTCATCTCACAGAGTTACAACCTCTGCCTCAAGAAGAAGTTTGCTAACACTCTTCTCGTGGAATCTGGAAAGTGATATTTGGGAGACTATAGGGGCCTATGGTGATAAAGGAAATATCCTCACATAATAACTAAAGAGAAGCTTTCTGAGAAACTGCATTGCCATGTGTGAATGCAACTCACAGAGTTACACGTTTCTCTTCAGTGATCAGTTTGTTAGCACAGTTTTCTGGAGATCTGCAATTAGATACTTCATAGCGCAATGAACATTACAGTGACAAAGGAAATATCCACAGATGAAAACTAGAAAGAAGCTTTCTTACAAACTTCTTCGTGATGTGTGAATTCATCTCACAGAGTTACACTCATGTTTCGTCTAGCAGTGCATTAACACTGTCTTTGAGGAATCTGAGACGGGCTTCTTTGGATCACATTGAGGCCTACGCTGATAAAGGAAATTTCTTCCGTTCAAAACGTGAAAGAAGCTTTCTGAGAAACTTCTTTCTGATCTGTGAGTTCATCTCACAGAGTTACAACCTCTGTCTTAAGAAGCAGTTTGCTAACACTCTTTTCGTGAAATATGCAAAATGATATTTGGGAGCCTATTGGGGCCCATGGTGATAAAGGAAATATCCTCACATAATTACTAAAGAGAAGTTTTCTGAGAAACTGCATTGCCAGCACAGTTTTCTGGAAATCAGCAATTAGATACTTCATAGCGCAATGAACATTACAGTGACAAAGGAAATATCCACAGATGAAAACTAGAAAGAAGCTTTCTTAGAAACTTCTTGGTGATGTGTGAATTCATCTCACAGAGTTACACTTATGTTTCGTGGAGCAGTCCATTAACACTGTCTTTGGGGAAACTGAGAAGGGCGTCTGTGGATCATATTGAGGACTACACTGATAAAGGAAATTTCTTCCGTTCAAAACGTGAAAGAAGCTTTCTGAGAAACTTCTTTCTGATCTGTGAGTTCATCTCACAGAGTTACAATCTCTGCCTCAAGAAGCAGTTTGCTAACACTCTTTTTGTGGAATCTGCAAAGTGATATTTGGGAGCCTATTGGGGCCCATGGTGATAAAGGAAATATCGTCACATAATAAATAAAGAGAAGCTTCCTGAGAAACTGCATTGCCATGTGTGAATGCAACTCACAGAGTTACACCTTTCTCTTCAGTGATCAGTTTGTTAGCACAGTTTTCTGGAGATCTGCAATTAGATAATTCATAGCGCAATGAACGTTACAGTGACACAGGAAATATCCACAGATGAAAACTACAAAGAAGCTTTCTTAGAAACTTCTTGGTGATGTGTGAATTCATCTCACAGAGTTACACTTATGTTTCGTGGAGCAGTCCATTAACACTGTCTTTGAGGAAACTGAGAAGGGCTTCTTTGGATCACATTGAGGCCAACGCTGATAAAGGAAATTTCATCCGTTCAAAACGTGAAAGAAGCTTTCTGAGAAACTTCTTTCTGATCTGTGAGTTCATCTCACAGAGTTACAACCTCTGCCTCAAGAAGAAGGTTGCTAACCCTCTTCTCGTGGAATCTGCAAAGTGATATTTGGGAGCCCCTAGGGGCCCATGGTGATAAAGGAAATATTCTCACATAATAAGTTAAGAGAAGCTTTCTGAGTAACTGCATTGCCATGTGTGAATGCAACTCACAGAGTTACAAGTTTCTGTTCAGTGATCCGTTTGTTAGCACAGTTTTCTGGAGATCTACAATTAGATACTTCCTGGCGCAATGAACATTACAGTGACAAAGGAAATATCCAAAGATGAAAATTAGAAAGAAGCTTTCTTAGAATCTCCTTGGTGATGTGTGAATTCATCTCACAGAGTTACACTTATGTTTCGTGGAGCAGTCCATTTACACTGTCTTTGGGGAAACTGGGAAATTCTTCTTTGGATCACATTGAGGCCTACGATGATAAAGGAAATTTCTTCCATTCAAAACGTGAAAGAAGCTTTCTGAGAAACTTCTTTCTGATCTGTGAGTTCATCTCACAGAGGTACAACCTCTGCCTCAAGAAGAAGTTTGCTAACACTCTTCTCGAGGAATCTGCGAAGTGATATTTGGGAGCCTATTGGGGCCCATGGTGAAAAAGGAAATATCCTCACATAATAACTAAAGAGAAGCTTTCTGAGAAACTGCATTGCCATGTGTGAATGCAACTCACAGAGTTACACGTTTCTCTTCAGTGATCAGTTTGTTAGCACAGTTTTCTGGAGATCTGCAATTAGATACTTCCTAGCGCAATGAACATTACAGTGACAAAGGAATTATCCACAGATGAAAACTAGAAAGAAGCTTTCTTAGAAACTTCTTGGTGATGTGTGAATTCATCTCACAGAGTTACACTTATGTTTCGTGGAGCAGTCCATTAACACTGACTTTGGCGAAAATGAGAAGGGCTTCTTTGAATCACAGTGAGGCCTGCGGTGATAAAGGAAATTTCATCCGTTCAAAACGTGAAAGAAGCTTTCTGAGAAACTTCTTTCTGATCTGTGAGTTCATCTCACAGAGTTACAACCTCTGCCTCAAGAAGCAGTTTGCTAACACTCTTTTCGTGGAATCTGCTAAGTGATATTTGGGAGCCTAAAGGGGCCCATGGTGATAAAGGAAATATAATCACATAATAACTTAAGAGAAGCTTTCTGAGAAACTGCATTGCTATGTGTGAATGCAACTCACAGAGTTACACGTTTCTCTTCAGTGATTAGTTTGTTAGCACAGTTTTCTGGAAATCTGCAATTAGATACTTCATAGCGCAATGAACATTACAGTGACAAAGGAAATATCCACAGATGAAAACTAGAAAGAAGCTTTCTTAGAAACTTCTTGGTGATGTGTGAATTCATCTCACAGAGTTACACTTATGTTTCGGGAGCTGTCCATTAACACTGTCTTTGATTAATCTGAGAAGGGCTTCTTTGGATCACATTGAGGCCTACGCTGATAAAGGAAATTCCATCCGTTCAAAACGTGAAAGAAGCTTTCTGAGAAACTTCTTTCTGATCTGTGAGTTCATCTCACAGAGTTACACTTCTGCCTCAAGAAGAAGTTTGCTAACACTCTTCTCGTGGAATCCTCAAAGTGATATTTCGGAGCCTATTGGGGCCCATGGTGATAAAGGAAATATCCTCACATAATAACTAAAGAGAAGCTTTCTGAGAAACTGCATTGCCATGTGTGAATGCAACTCACAGAGTTACACGTTTCTCTTCAGTGATCAGTTTGTTAGCACAGTTTTCTGGAAATCTGCAATTAGATACTTCATAGCGCAATGAACATTGCAGTGACAAAGGAAATATCCACAGATGAAAACTAGAAAGAAGCTTTCTTAGAAACATCTTGGTGATGTGTGAATTCATCTCACAGAGTTACACTTATGTTTCGTGTAGCAGTCCATTAACACTGTCTTTGAGGAATCTAAGAAGGGCTTCTTTGGATCACATTGAGGCCTACGCTGATAAAGGAAATTTCATCCGTTCAAAACGTGAAAGAAGCATTCCGAGAAACCTCTTTCTGATCTGTGAGTTCATCTCACAGAGTTACAACCTCTGCCTCAAGAAGAAGGATGCTAACCCTCTTTTCGTGGAATCTGCAAAGTGATATTTGGGAGCCTATAGGGGCCCATGGTGATAAAGGAAATATTCTCACATAATAAGCAAAGAGAAGCTTTCTGAGAAACTGCATTGCCATGTGTGAATGCAACTCACAGAGTTACACGTTTCTCTTCAGTGATCAGTTTGTTAGCACAGTTTTCTGGAGATCTGCAATTAGATAGTTCATAGCGCAATGAACATTACAGTGACAAAGGAAATATCCTAAGATGAAAACTAGAAAGAAGCTTTCTTAGAATCTTCTTGGTGATGTGTGAATTCATCTCACAGAGTTACACTTATGTTTCGTGGAGCAGTCCATTAAAACTGTCTTTGGGGAAACTGAGAAGGTCTTCTTTGGATCACATTGAGGCCTACGATGATAAAGGAAATTTCTTCCATTCAAAACGTGAAAGAAGCTTTCTGAGAAACTTCTTTCTGATCTGTGAGTTCATCTCACAGAGTTACAACCTCTGCCTCAAGAAGAAGTTTGCTAACACTCTTCTCGAGGAATCTGCAAAGTGATATTTGGGAGTCTATTGGGGCCCATGGTGAAAAAGGAAATATCCTCACATAATAACTAAAGAGAAGCTTTCTGAGAAACTGCATTGCTATGTGTGAATGCAACTCACAGAGTTACACGTTTCTCTTCAGTAATCAGTTTGTTAGCACAGTTTTCTGGAGATCTGCAATTAGATACTTCATAGCGCAATGAACATTACAGTGACAAAGGAAATATCCACAGATGAAAACTAGAAAGAAGCTTTCTTAGAAACTTCTTCGTGATGTGTGAATTCATCTCACAGAGTTACACTTATGTTTCGTGGAGCAGTCCATTAACACTGTCTTTGGGGAAACTGAGAAGTGCTTCTTTGGATCACATTGAAGCCTACGCTGATAAAGGAAATTTCATCCATTCAAAACGTGAAAGAAGCTTTCTGAGAAACGTCTTTCTGATCTGTGAGTTCATCTCACAGAGTTACAACCTCTGCCTCAAGAAGCAGTTTGCTAACACTCTTTTCGTGGAATCTGCAAAGTGATATTTGGGAGCCTATTGGGGCCCATGGTGATAAAGGAAATATCCTCACATAATAACTAAAGAGAAGCTTTCTGAGAAACTGCATTGCCATGTGTGAATGCAACTCACAGAGTTACACGTTTCTCTTCAGTGATCAGTTTGTTAGCTCAGTTTTCTGGAGATCTGCAATTAGATACTTCATAGCGCAATGAACATTACAGTGACAAAGGAAATATCCACAGATGAAAACTAGAAAGAAGCTTTCTAAGAAACTTCTTGGTGATGTGTGAATTCATCTCACAGAGTTACACTTATGTTTCGTGGAGCAGTCCATTAACACTGTCTTTGAGGAATCTGAGAAGGGCTTCTTTGGATCACATTGAGGCCTACGCTGATAAAGGAAATTTCATCCGTTCAAAACGTGAAAGAAGCTTTCTGAGAAACTTCTTTCTGATCTGTGAGTTCATCTCACAGAGTTACAACGTCTGCCTCAAGAAGAAGTTTGCTAACACTCTTCTCGTGGTATCTGCAAAGTGATATTTGGGAGCCTATAGGACCCATGGTGATAAATGAAATATCCTCACATAATAACTAAAGAGAAGCTTTCTGAGAAACTGCATTGCCATGTGTGAATGCAACTCACAGAGTTACACGTTTCTCTTCAGTGATCAGTTTGTTAGCACAGTTTTCTGGAGATCTGCAATTAGATACTTCATAGCGCAATGAACATTACAGTGACAATGGAAATATCCACAGATGAAAACTAGAAAGAAGCTTTCTTAGAAACTTCTTGGTGATGTGTGAATTCATCTCACAGAGTTACACTTATGTTTCGTGGAGCAGTCCATTAACACTGTCTTTGGGGAAACTGAGAAGGGCTTCTTTGGATCACTTTGAGCCCTACGCTGATAAAGGAAATTTCATCCTTTCAAAACGTGAAAGAAGCTTTCTGAGAAACGTCTTTCTGATCTGTGAGTTCATCTCACAGAGTTACAACCTCTGCCTCAAGAAGAAGTTTGCTAACACTCTTCTCGTGGAATCTGCAAAGTGATATTTGGGAGCATATAGGGGCCCATGGTGATAAACGAAATATCCTCCCATAATAAGTAAAGAGAAGCTTTCTGAGAAACTGCATTGCCATGTGTGAATGCAACTCACAGAGTTACACGTTTCTCTTCAGTGATCAGTTTGTTAGCACAGTTTTCTAGAGATCTGCAATTAGATACTTCATAGCGCAATGAACATTACAGTGACAATGGAAATATCCACAGATGAAAACTAGAAAGAAGCTTTCTTAGAAACTTCTTGGTGATGTGTGAATTCATCTCACAGAGTTACACTTATGTTTCGTGGAGCGGTCCATTAACACTGTCTTTGGGGAAACTGAGAAGGGCTTCTTTGGATCACATTGAGGCCTACGCTGATAAAGGAAATTTCATCTGTTCAAAACGTGAAAGAAGCATTCCGAGAAACCTCTTTCTGATCTGTGAGTTCATCTCACAGAGTTACAACCTCTGCCTCAAGAAGAAGGATGCTAACCCTCTTTTCGTGGAATCTGCAAAGTGATATTTGGGAGCCTATAGGGGCCCATGGTGATAAAGGAAATATTCTCACATAATAAGCAAAGAGAAGCTTTCTGAGAAACTGCATTGCCATGTGTGAATGCAACTCACAGAGTTACACGTTTCTCTTCAGTGATCAGTTTGTTAGCACAGTTTTCTGGAGATCTGCAATTAGATACTTCATAGCGCAATGAACATTACAGTGACAAAGGAAATATCCAAAGATGAAAACTAGAAAGAAGCTTTCTTAGAATCTTCTTGGTGATGTGTGAATTCATCTCACAGAGTTACACTTATGTTTCGTGGAGCAGTCCATTAAAACTGTCTTTGGGGAAACTGAGAAGGTCTTCTTTGGATCACATTGAGGCCTACGATGATAAAGGAAATTTCTTCCATTCAAAACGTGAAAGAAGCTTTCTGAGAAACTTCTTTCTGATCTGTGAGTTCATCTCACAGAGTTACAACCTCTGCCTCAAGAAGAAGTTTGCTAACACTCTTCTCGAGGAATCTGCAAAGTGATATTTGGGAGTCTATTGGGGCCCATGGTGAAAAAGGAAATATCCTCACATAATAACTAAAGAGAAGCTTTCTGAGAAACTGCATTGCTATGTGTGAATGCAACTCACAGAGTTACACGTTTCTCTTCAGTAATCAGTTTGTAAGCACAGTTTTCTGGAGATCTGCAATTAGATACTTCATAGCGCAATGAACATTACAGTGACAAAGGAAATATCCACAGATGAAAACTAGAAAGAAGCTTTCTTAGAAACTTCTTCGTGATGTGTGAATTCATCTCACAGAGTTACACTTATGTTTCGTGGAGCAGTCCATTAACACTGTCTTTGGGGAAACTGAGAAGTGCTTCTTTGGATCACATTGAAGCCTACGCTGATAAAGGAAATTTCATCCATTCAAAACGTGAAAGAAGCTTTCTGAGAAACGTCTTTCTGATCTGTGAGTTCATCTCACAGAGTTACAACTTCTGCCTCAAGAAGCAGTTTGCTAACACTCTTTTCGTGGAATCTGCAAAGTGATATTTGGGAGCCTATTGGGGCCCATGGTGATAAAGGAAATATCCTCACATAATAACTAAAGAGAAGCTTTTTGAGAAACTGCATTGCCATGTCTGAATGCAACTCACAGAGTTACACGTTTCTCTTCAGTGATCAGTTTGTTAGCTCAGTTTTCTGGAGATCTGCAATTAGATACTTCATAGCGCAATGAACATTACAGTGACAAAGGAAATATCCACAGATGAAAACTAGAAAGAAGCTTTCTAAGAAACTTCTTGGTGATGTGTGAATTCATCTCACAGAGTTACACTTATGTTTCGTGGAGCAGTCCATTAACACTGTCTTTGAGGAATCTGAGAAGGGCTTCTTTGGATCACATTGAGGCCTACGCTGATAAAGGAAATTTCATCCGTTCAAAACGTGAAAGAAGCTTTCTGAGAAACTTCTTTCTGATCTGTGAGTTCATCTCACAGAGTTACAAAGTCTGCCTCAAGAAGAAGTTTGCTAACACTCTTCTCGTGGAATCTGCAAAGTGATATTTGGGAGCCTATAGGACCCATGGTGATAAATGAAATATCCTCACATAATAACTAAAGAGAAGCTTTCTGAGAAACTGCATTGCATGTGTGAATGCAACTCACAGAGTTACACGTTTCTCTTCAGTGATCAGTTTGTTAGCACAGTTTTCTGGAGATCTGCAATTAGATACTTCATAGCGCAATGAACATTACAGTGACAATGGAAATATCCACAGATGAAAACTAGAAAGAAGCTTTCTTAGAAACTTCTTGGTGATGTGTGAATTCATCTCACAGAGTTACACTTATGTTTCGTGGAGCGGTCCATTAACACTGTCTTTGGGGAAACTGAGAAGGGCTTCTTTGGATCACTTTGAGCCCTACGCTGATAAAGGAAATTTCATCCTTTCAAAACGTGAAAGAAGCTTTCTGAGAAACGTCTTTCTGATCTGTGAGTTCATCTCACAGAGTTACAACCTCTGCCTCAAGAAGAAGTTTGCTAACACTCTTCTCGTGGAATCTGCAAAGTGATATTTGGGAGCATATAGGGGCCCATGGTGATAAACGAAATATCCTCCCATAATAAGTAAAGAGAAGCTTTCTGAGAAACTGCATTGCCATGTGTGAATGCAACTCACAGAGTTACACGTTTCTCTTCAGTGATCAGTTTGTTAGCACAGTTTTCTAGAGATCTGCAATTAGATACTTCATAGCGCAATGAACATTACAGTGACAATGGAAATATCCACAGATGAAAACTAGAAAGAAGCTTTCTTAGAAACTTCTTGGTGATGTGTGAATTCATCTCACAGAGTTACACTTATGTTTCGTGGAGCGGTCCATTAACACTGTCTTTGGGGAAACTGAGAAGGGCTTCTTTGGATCACATTGAGGCCTACGCTGATAAAGGAAATTTCATCCGTTCAAAACGTGAAAGAAGCTTTCTGAGAAACTTCTTTCTGATCTGTGAGTTCATCTCACAGAGTTACAACCTCTGCCTCAAGAAGAACTTTGAGAACACTCTATTCGTGCAATCTGCAAAGTGATATTTGGGAGCCTGTTGGGGCCCACGGTGATAAAGGAAATGTCCTCACATAATAACTAAAGAGAAGCTTTCTGAGAAACTGCATTTCCATGTGTGAATGCAACTCACAGAGTTACACGTTTCTCTTCAGTGATCAGTTTGTTTGCACAGTTGTCTGGAAATCTGCAATTAGATACTTCATAGCGCAATGAACATTACAGTGACAAAGGAAATATCCACAGATGAAAACTAGAAAGAGGCTTTCTTAGAAACTTCTTGGTGATGTGTGAATTCATCTCACAGAGTTACACTTATGTTTCGTGGAGCAGTCCATTAACACTGTCTTAGAGGAATCTGAGAAGGGCTTCTTTGGATCACACTGAGGCCTACGCTGATAAAGGAAATTTCATCCGTTCAAAACGTGAAAGAAGCTTTCTGAGAAACTTCTTTCTGATCTGTGAGTTCATCTCACAGAGTTACAACCTCTGCCTCAAGAAGAAGTTGGCTAACACTCTTCTCGTGGAATCTGGAAAGTGATATTTGGGAGACTATAGGGGCCTATGGTGATAAAGGAAATATCCTCACATAATAACTAAAGAGAAGCTTTCTGAGAAACTGCATTGCCATGTGTGAATGCAACTCACAGAGTTACACGTTTCTCTTCAGTGATCAGTTTGTTAGCACAGTTTTCTGGAGATCTGCAATTAGATACTTCATAGCGCAATGAACATTACAGTGACAAAGGAAATATCCACAGATGAAAACTAGAAAGAAGCTTTCTTACAAACTTCTTCGTGATGTGTGAATTCATCTCACAGAGTTACACTCATGTTTCGTCTAGCAGTGCATTAACACTGTCTTTGAGGAATCTGAGACGGGCTTCTTTGGATCACATTGAGGCCTACGCTGATAAAGGAAATTTCTTCCGTTCAAAACGTGAAAGAAGCTTTCTGAGAAACTTCTTTCTGATCTGTGAGTTCATCTCACAGAGTTACAACCTCTGTCTTAAGAAGAAGTTTGCTAACACTCTTTTCGTGAAATATGCAAAATGATATTTGGGAGCCTATTGGGGCCCATGGTGATAAAGGAAATATCCTCACATAATTACTAAAGAGAAGTTTTCTGAGAAACTGCATTGCCAGCACAGTTTTCTGGAAATCAGCAATTAGATACTTCATAGCGCAATGAACATTACAGTGACAAAGGAAATATCCACAGATGAAAACTAGAAAGAAGCTTTCTTAGAAACTTCTTGGTGATGTGTGAATTCATCTCACAGAGTTACACTTATGTTTCTTGGAGCAGTCCATTAACACTGTCTTTGAGGAATCTGAGAAGGGCTTATTTGGATCACCTTGAGGCCTACGCTGATAAAGGAAATTTCATCCGTTCAAAACGTGAAAGAAGCTTTCTGAGAAACTTCTTTCTGATCTGTGAGTTCATCTCACAGAGTTACAACCTGTGCCTCAAGAAGCAGTTTGCTAACACTCTATTCATGCAATCTGCAAAGTGATATTTGGGAGCCTATTGGGGCCCACGGTGATAAATGAAATGTCCTCACATAATAACTAAAGAGAAGCTTTCTGAGAAACTGCATTGCCATATGTGAATGCAACTCACAGAGTTACACGTTTCTCTTCAGTGATCAGTTTGTTAGCACAGTTTTCTGGAGATCTGCAACTAGATACTTCATAGCGCAATGAACATTACAGTGACAAAGGAAATATCCACAGATGAAAACTAGAAAGAAGCTTTCTTAGAAACTTCTTGGTGATGTATGAATTCATCTCACAGAGTTACACTTATGTTTCGTGGAGCAGTGCATTAACACTGTCTTTGGGGAAACTGAGAAGGGCTTCTTTGGATCACATTAGGCGTACGCTGATAAAGGAAATTTCATCCATTCAAAACGTGAAAGAAGCTTTCTGAGAAACTTCTTTCTGATCTTTGAGTTCATCTCACAGAGTTACAACCTCTGCCTCAAGAAGAAGTTTGCTAACACTCTTCTCGTGGAATCTGCAGAGTGATATTTGGGAGCCTATAGGGGCCCATGATGATAAAGGAAATATCCTCACATAATAAATAAAGAGAAGCTTTCTGAGAAACTGCATTGCCATGTGTGAATGCATCGCACAGAGTTACACGTTTCTCTTCAGTGATCAGTTTGTTAGCACAGTTTTCTGGAGATCTGCAATTAGATACTTCATAGCGCAATGAACATTACAGTGACAAAGGAAATATCCACACATGAAAACTAGAGAGAAGCTTTCTTAGAAATTTCTTGGTGATGTGTGAATTCATCTCACAGAGTTACACTTATGTTTCGTGGAGCAGTCCATTAACACTTTCTTTGGGGAAACTGAGAAGGGCGTCTGTGGATCATATTGAGGACTACACTGATAAAGGAAATTTCTTCCGTTCAAAACGTGAAAGAAGCTTTCTGAGAAACTTCTTTCTGATCTGTGAGTTCATCTCACAGAGTTACAATCTCTGCCTCAAGAAGCAGTTTGCTAACACTCTTTTTGTGGAATCTGCAAAGTGATCTTTGGGAGCCTATTGGGGCCCATGGTGATAAAGGAAATATCGTCACATAATAAATAAAGAGAAGCTTTCTGAGAAACTGCATTGCCATGTGTGAAAGCAACTCACAGAGTTACACCTTTCTCTTCAGTGATCAGTTTGTTAGCACAGTTTTCTGGAGATCTGCAATTAGATAATTCATAGCGCAATGAACATTACAGTGACACAGGAATTATCCACAGATGAAAACTACAAAGAAGCATTCTTAGAAACTTCTTGGTGATGTGTGAATTCATCTCACAGAGTTACACTTGTGTTTCGTGGAGCAGTCCATTAACACTGTCTTTGAGGAATCTGAGAAGGGCTTCTTTGGATCACATTGAGGCTTACGCTGATTAAGGAAATTTCATTAGTTCAAAAGTTGAAAGAAGCTTTCTGAAAAACTTCTTTCTGATCTTTGAGTTCATCTCACAGAGTTACAACCACTGCCTCAAGAAGCAGTTTCCTAACACTCTTTTCGTGGAATCTGCAAAGTGATGTTTGGGAGCCTTTTGGGGCCCATGGTGATAAAGGATATATCCTCACCTAATAAATAAAGAGAAGCTTTCTGAGAAACTGCATTGCCAGCACATTTGTCTGGAAATCTGCAATTAATTACTTCATAGCGCAATGAACATTACAGTGACAAAGGAAATATCCACAGATGAAAACTAGAAAGAAGCTTTCTTAGAAACTTCTTGGTGATGTGTGAATTCATCTCACAGCGTTACACTTATCTTTCGTCGAGCAGTCCATTAACACTGTCCTTGGGGTAACTCAGAAGGGCTTCTTTGGATCACATTGAGGCCTACGCTGATAAAGGAAATTTCATCCGTTCAAAACGTGAAAGAAGCTTTCTGAGAAACTTCTTTCCGATATGTGATTTCATCTCACCGAGTTACAACCTCTGCCTCAAGAAGCAGTTTGCTAACACTCTTTTGGTGGAATCTGCAAAGTGATATTTGGGAGCCTATTGGGGCCCATGGAGATAAAGGAAATATCCTCACATAATAACTAAAGAGAAGCTTTCTGAGAAACTGCATTGCCATGTGTGAATGCAACTCACAGACTTCCAAGTTTCTCTTCAGTGATCAGTTTGTTAGCACAGTTTTCTGGAGATCTGCAATTAGATACTTCATAGCGCAATGAACATTACAGTGACAAAGGAAATATCCACAGATGAAAACTAGAAAGAAGCTTTCTTAGAAACTGCTTGGTGATGTATGAATTCATCTCACAGAGTTACACTTATGTTTCGTGGAGCAGTCCTTTAACACTGTCTTTGGGGAAACTGAGAGGGGCTTCTTTGGATCACATTGAGGCCTACGCTGATAAAGGAAATTTCATCCGTTCAAAACGTGAAAGAAGATTTCCGGGAAACTTCTTTCTGATCTGTGAGTTCATCTCACAGATTTACAACCTCTGCCTCAAGAAGCAGTTTGCTAACACTCTTTTCGTGGAATCTGCAAAGTGATATTTGGAGCCTATTGGGGCTCATGGTGATAAAGGAAATATCCTCACATAATAACTAAAGAGAAGCTTTCTGAGAAACTGCATTGCCATGTGTGAATGCAACTCACAGAGTTACACGTTTCTCTTCATTGATCAGTTTGTTAGCACAGTTTTCTGGAGATCTGCAATTAGATACTTCATAGCGCAATGAACATTACAGTGACAAAGGAAATATCCACAGATGAAAACTCGGAAGAAGCTTTCTTAGAAAATTCTTGATGATGTGTGAATACATCTCACAGAGTTACACTTATGTTTCTTGGAGCAGTCCATTAACACTGCCTTTGAGGAATCTGAGAAGGGCCTCTTTGGATCACATTGAGGCCTACACTGATAAAGGATATTTCATCTGTTCAAAACGTGAAAGAAGCTTTCTGAGAAACGTCTTTCTGATCTGTGAGTTCATCTCACAGAGTTGCAACCTCTGCCTTAAGAAGAAGTTTACTAACACTCTTCTCGTGGAATCTACAAAGCGATATTTGGGAGCCTATAGGGGCCCATGGTGATAAAGGAAATATCCTCACATAATAACTAAAGAGAAGCTTTCTGAGAAACTGCATTGCCATGTGTGAATGCAACTCACAGAGTTACACGTTTCTCTTCAGTGATCAGTTTGTTAGCACAGTTTTCTGGAGATCTGCAATTAGATACTTCATAGCGCAATGAACATTACAGTGACAAAGGAAATATCCACAGATGAAAACTAGAAAGAAGCTTTCTTAGAAACTTCTTGGTGATGTGTGAATTCATCTCACAGAGTTACACTTATGTTTCGTGGAGCAGTCCATTAACACTGTCTTTGGGGAAACTGAGAAGGGCTTCTTTGGATCACATTGAAAGTGTACGTTGATAAAGGAAATTTCAACCGATCAAAACGTGAAAGAAGCTTTCTGAGAAACTTCTTTCTGATCTGTGCGTTCATCTCACAGAGTTACAACCTCTGCCTCAAGAAGCAGTTTGCTAACACTCTTCTCGTGGAATCTGCAAAGTGATATTTGGGAGCCTATTGGGGCCCATGGTGATAAAGGAAATATCGTCACATAAAAACTAAAGAGAAGCTTTCTGAGAAACTGCATTGCCATGTGTGAATGCAACTCACAGAGTTACACCTTTCTCTTCAGTGATCAGTTTGTTAGCACAGTTTTCTGGAGACCTGCAATTAGATAATTCATAGCGCAATGAACATTACAGTGACAAAGGAAATATCCACAGATGAAAACTACAAAGAAGCTTTCATAGAAACTTCTTGGTGATGTGTGAATTCATCTCACAGAGTTACACTTATGTTTCGTGGAGCAGTCCATTAACACTGTCTTTGAAGAATCTGAGAAGGGCTTCTTTGGATCACATTGAGGCTTACGCTGATAAAGGAAATTTCATTAGTTCAAAAGTTGAAAGAAGCTTTCTGAGAAACTTCTTTCTGATCTGTGAGTTCATCTCACAGAGTTACAACCTCTGCCTCAAGAAGCAGTTTGCTAACACTCTTCTCGTGGAATCTGCAAAGTGATATTTGGGAGCCTATAGGGGCCCATGGTGATAAAGGAAATATCCTCACATAATAACTAAAGGGAAGCTTTCTGAGAAACTGCATTTCCATGTGTGAATGCAACTCACAGAGTTACACGTTTCTCTTCAGTGATCAGTTTGTTAGCACAGTTTTCTGGAGATCTGCAATTAGATACTTCATAGCGCAATGAACATTACAGTGACAAAGGAAATATCCACAGATGAAAACTAGAAAGAAGCTTTCTTACAAACTTCTTCGTGATGTGTGAATTCATCTCACAGCGTTACACTCATGTTTCATGGAACAGTGCATTAACACTGTCTTTGAGGAATCTGAGACGGGCTTCTTTGGATCACATTCAGGCCTACGCTGATAAAGGAAATTACATCCGTTCAAAACGTGAAAGAAGCTTTTTGAGAAACTTCTTTCTGATCTGTGAGTTCATCTCACAGAGTTACAACCTCTGCCTTAAGAAGAAGTTTGCTAACACCCTTCTCGTGGAATCTGCAAAGTGATATTTGGGAGCCGATTGGGGCCCATGGTGATAAAGGAAATATCCTCACATAATAACTAAAGAGAAGCTTTCTGAGAAACTGCATTGCCATGTGTGAATGCAACTCACAGAGTTACACGTTTCTCTTCAGTGATCAGTTTGTTAGCACAGTTTTCTGGAGACCTGCAATTAGATAATTCATAGCGCAATGAACATTACAGTGACAAAGGCAATATCCACAGATGAAAACTACAAAGAAGCTTTCTTAGAAACTTCTTGGTGATGTGTGAATTCATCTCACAGAGTTACACTTATGTTTCGTGGAGCAGTCCATTAACACTGTCTTTGAGGAATCTGAGACGGGCTTCTTTGGATCACATTGAGGCTTAAGCTGATAAAGGAAATTTCATTAGTTCAAAAGTTGAAAGAAGCTTTCTGAGAAACTTCTTTCTGATCTGTGAGTTCATCTCACAGAGTTACAACCTCTGCCTCAAGAAGCAGTTTGCTAACACTCTTTTCGTGGAATCTGAAAAGTGATATTTGGGAGCCTTTTGGGGCCCATAGTGATAAAGGATATATCCTCACATAATAACTAAAGAGAAGCTTTCTGAGAAACTGCATTGCCAGCACAGTTGTCTGGAAATCTGCAATTAGATACTTCATAGCGCAATGAACATTACAGTGACAAAGGAAATATCCACAGATGAAAACTAGAAAGAAGCTTTCTTAGAAACTTCTTGGTGATGTGTGAATTCATCTCACAGAGATACACTTATGTTTCGTGGAGCAGTCCATTAACACTGTCTTTGAGGAATCTGAAAAGTGCTTCTTTGGATCACATTGAGGCCTACGCTGATAAAGGAAATTTCATCCGTTCAAAACGTGAAAGAAGCTTTCTGAGAAACTTCTTTCTGATCTGTGAGTTCATCTCACAGAGTTACAACCTCTGCCTCAAGAAGAAGTTTGCTAACACTCTTCTCGTGGAATCTGCAAAGTGATATTTTGGAGCCTAGAGGGGCTCATGGTGATAAAGGAAATATCCTCACATAATAACTAAAGAGAAGCTTTCTGAGTAACTGCATTGCCATGTTTGAATGCAACTCACAGAGTTACACGTTTCTCTTCAGTGATCAGTTTGTTAGCACAGTTTTCTGGAGATCTGCAATTAGATAGTTCATAGCGCAATGAACATTACAGTAACAAAGGAAATATCCACAGATGAAAACTAGAAAGAAGCTTTCTTAGAAACTTCTTGGTGATGTGTGAATTCATCTCACAGAGTTACACTTATGTTTCGTGGAGCAGTCCGTTCACACTGTCTTTGAGGAATCTGAGAAGGGCTTCTTTGGATCACATTGAGGCCTACGCTGATAAAGGAAATTTCATCCGTTCAAAACGTGAAAGAAGCTTTCTGAGAAACTTCTTTCTGATCTGTGAGTTCATCTCACAGAGTTACATCCTCTGCCTCAAGAAGAAGTTTGCTAACACTCTTCTCGTGGAATCTGCAAGGTGATATTTGGGAGCCGATTGGGGCCCATGGTGATAAAGGAAATATCCTCACATAATAACTAAAGAGAAGCTTTCTGAGAAACTGCATTGCCATGTGTGAATGCAACTCACAGAGTTACACGTTTCTCTTCAGTGATCAGTTTGTTAGCACAGTTTTCTGGAGATCTGCAATTAGATACTTCATAGCGCAATGAACATTACAGTGACAAAGGAAATATCCACAGATGAAAACTACAAAGAAGCTTTCTTAGAAACTTCTTGGTGATGTGAGAATTCATCTTCCAGAGTTACACTTATGTTTCGTGGAGCAGTCCATTAAAACTGTCTTTGGGGAAACTGAGAAGGGCTTCTTTGGATCACATTGAAAGTGTACGCTGATAAAGGAAATTTCAACCGTTCATAACGTGAAAGAAACTTTCTGAGAAACTTCTTTCTGATCTGTGCGTTCATCTCACAGAGTTACAACCTCTGCCTCCAGAAGCAGTTTGCTAACACTCTTCTCGTGGAATCTGCAAAGTGATATTTGGGAGCCTATAGGGGCCCATGGTGATAAAGGAAATATCGTCACATAAAAACTAAAGAGAAGCTTTCTGAGAAACTGCATTGCCATGTGTGAATGCAACTCACAGAGTTACACCTTTCTCTTCAGTGATCAGTTTGTTAGCACAGTTTTCTGGAGACCTGCAATTAGATAATTCATAGCGCAATGAACATTACAGTGACAAAGGAAATATCCACAGATGAAAACTAGAAAGAAGCTTTCATAGAAACTTCTTGGTGATGTGTGAATTCGTCTCACAGAGTTACACTTATGTTTCGTGGAGCAGTCCATTAACACTGTCTTTGAGGAATCTGAGAAGGGCTTCTTTGGATCACATTGAGGCTTACGCTGATAAAGGAAATTTCATTAGTTCAAAAGTTGAAAGAAGCTTTCTGAGAAACTTCTTTCTGATCTGTGAGTTCATCTCACAGAGTTACAACCTCTGCCTCAAGAAGCAGTTTGCTAACACTCTTCTCGTGGAATCTGCAAAGTGATATTTGGGAGCCTATAGGGGCCCATGGTGATAAAGGAAATATCCTCACATAATAACTAAAGAGAAGCTTTCTGAGAAACTGCATTGCCATGTGTGAATGCAACTCACAGAGTAACACGTTTCTCTTCAGTGATCAGTTTGTTAGCACAGTTTTCTGGAGATCTGCAATTAGATACTTCATAGCGCAATGAACATTACAGTGACAAAGGAAATATCCACAGATGAAAACTAGAAAGAAGCTTTCTTACAAACTTCTTCGTGATGTGTGAATTCATCTCACAGAGTTACACTCATGTTTCGTGGAACAGTGCATTAACACTGTCTTTGAGGAATCTGAGACGGGCTTCTTTGGATCACATTCAGGCCTACGCTGATAAAGGTAATTACATCCCTTCAAAACGTGAAAGAAGCTTTTTGAGAAACTTCTTTCTGATCTGTGAGTTCATCTCACAGAGTTACAACCTCTGCCTTAAGAAGAAGTTTGCTAACACTCTTCTCGTGGAATCTGCAAAGTGATATTTGGGAGCCGATGGAGGCCCATGGTGATAAAGGAAATATCCTCACATAATAACTAAAGAGAAGCTTTCTGAGAAACTGCATTGCCATGTGTGAATGCAACTCACAGAGTTACACGTTTCTCTTCAGTGATCAGTTTGTTAGCACAGTTTTCTGGAGACCTGCAATTAGATAATTCATAGCGCAATGAACATTACAGTGACAAAGGAAATATCCACAGATGAAAACTACAAAGAAGCTTTCTTAGAAACTTCTTGGTGATGTGTGAATTCATCTCACAGAGTTACACTTATGTTTCGTGGAGCAGTCCATTAACACTGTCTTTGAGGAATCTGAGAAGGGCTTCTTTGGATCACATTGAGGCTTACGCTGATAAAGGAAATTTCATTAGTTCAAAAGTTGAAAGAAGCTTTCTGAGAAACTTCTTTCTGATCTGTGAGTTCATCTCACAGAGTTACAACCTCTGCCTCAAGAAGCAGTTTGCTAACACTCTTTTCGTGGAATCTGAAAAGTGATATTTGGGAGCCTTTTGGGGCCCATGGTGATAAAGGATATATCCTCACATAATAACTAAAGAGAAGCTTTCTGAGAAACTGCATTGCCAGCACAGTTGTCTGGAAATCTGCAATTAATTACTTCATAGCGCAATGAACATTACAGTGACAAAGGCAATATCCACAGATGAAAACTACAAAGAAGCTTTC
This sequence comes from Rhinopithecus roxellana, assembly GCF_007565055.1. Lineage (NCBI taxonomy): Eukaryota > Metazoa > Chordata > Mammalia > Primates > Cercopithecidae > Rhinopithecus > Rhinopithecus roxellana. The sequence goes on from NC_044558.1 coordinate 649,874, forward strand.
TTACAAACTTCTTCGTGATGTGTGAATTCATCTCACGGCGTTACACTTATGTTTCGTGGAGCAGTCCATTAACACTGTCTTTGAGGAATCTGAAAAGTGCTTCTTTGGATCACATTGAGGCCTAGGCTGATAAAGGAAATTTCATCCGTTCAAAACGTGAAAGAAGCTTTCTGAGAAACTTCTTTCTGATCTGTGAGTTCATCTCACAGAGTTACAACCTCTGCCTCAAGAAGAAGTTTGCTAACACTCTTCTCCTGGAATCTGCAAAGTGATATTTGGGAGCCTATAGGGGCTCATGGTGATAAAGGAAATATCCTCACATAATAACTAAAGAGAAGCTTTCTGAGTAACTGCATTGCCATGTTTGAATGCAACTCACAGAGTTACACGTTTCTCTTCAGTGATCAGTTTGTTAGCACAGTTTTCTGGAGATCTGCAATTAGATAGTTCATAGCGCAATGAACATTACAGTAACAAAGGAAATATCCACAGATGAAAACTAGAAAGAAGCTTTCTTAGAAACTTCTTGGTGATGTGTGAATTCATCTCACAGAGTTACACTTATGTTTCGTGGAGCAGTCTGTTCACACTGTCTTTGAGGAATCTGAGAAGGGCTTCTTTGGATCACATTGAGGCCTACGCTGATAAAGGAAATTTCATCCGTTCAAAACGTGAAAGAAGCTTTCTGAGAAACTTCTTTCTGATCTGTGAGTTCATCTCACAGAGTTACAACCTCTGCCTCAAGAAGCAGTTTCCTAACACTCTTCTCGTGGAATCTGCAATGTGATATTTGGGAGCCTTTTGGGGCCCATGGTGATAAAGGATATATCCTCACATAATAACTAAAGAGAAGCTTTCTGAGAAACTGCATTGCCAGCACAGTTGTCTGGAAATCTGCAATTAGATACTTCATAGCGCAATGAACATTACAGTGACAAAGGAAATATCCACAGATGAAAACTAGAAAGAAGCTTTCTTAGAAACTTCTTGGTGATGTGTGAATTCATATCACAGAGATACACTTATGTTTCGTGGAGCAGTCCATTAACACTGTCTTTGAGGAATCTGAAAAGTGCTTCTTTGGATCACATTGAGGCCTACGCTGATAAAGGAAATTTCATCCATTCAAAAAGTGAAAGAAGCTTTCTGAGAAACTTCTTTCTGATCTGTGAGTTCCTCTCACAGAGTTACAACCTCTGCCTCAAGAAGAAGTTTGCTAACACTCTTCTCCTGGAATCTGCAAAGTGATATTTGGGAGCCTATAGGGGCTCATGGTGATAAAGAAAATATCCTCACATAATAACTAAAGAGAAGCTTTCTGAGTAACTGCATTGCCATGTTTGAATGCAACTCACAGAGTTACACGTTTCTCTTCAGTGATCAGTTTGTTAGCACAGTTTTCTGGAGATCTGCAATTAGATAGTTCATAGCGCAATGAACATTACAGTAACAAAGGAAATATCCACAGATGAAAACTAGAAAGAAGCTTTCTTAGAAACTTCTTGGTGATGTGTGAATTCATCTCACAGAGTTACACTTATGTTTCGTGGAGCAGTCCGTTCACACTGTCTTTGAGGAATCTGAGAAGGGCTTCTTTGGATCACATTGAGGCCTACGCTGATAAAGGAAATTTCATCAGTTCAAAACGTGAAAGAAGCTTTCTGAGAAACTTCTTTCTGATCTGTGAGTTCATCTCACAGAGTTACAACCTCTGCCTCAAGAAGCAGTTTGCTAACACTCTTCTCGTGGAATCTGCAAAGTGATATTTGGGAGCCAATTGGGGCCCATGGTGATAAAGGAAATATCCTCACATAATAACTAAAGAGAAGCTTTCTGAGAAACTGCATTGCCATGTGTGAATGCAACTCACAGAGTTACACGTTTCTCTTCAGTGATCAGTTTGTTAGCACAGTTTTCTGGAGATCTGCAATTAGATACTTCATAGCGCAATGAACACTACAGTGACAAAGGAAATATCCACAGATGAAAACTAGAAAGAAGCTTTCTTACAAACTTCTTCGTGATGTGTGAATTCATCTCACAGAGTTACACTCATGTTTCGTGGAACAGTGTATTAACACTGTCTTTGAGGAATCTGAGACGGGCTTTTTGGATCACATTCAGGCCTACGCTGATAAAGGAAATTACATCCGTTCAAAACGTGAAAGAAGCTTTTTGAGAAACTTCTTTCTGATCTGTGGGTTCATCTCACAGAGTTACAACCTCTGCCTCAAGAAGAAGTTTGCTAACACTCTTCTCGTGGAATCTGCAAAGTGATATTTGGGAGCCGATTGGGGCCCATGGTGATAAAGGAAATATCCTCACATAATAACTAAAGAGAAGCTTTCTGAGAAACTGCATTGCCATGTGTGAATGCTACTCACAGAGTTACACGTTTCTCTTCAGTGATCAGTTTGTTAGCACAGTTTTCTGGAGACATGCAATTAGATAATTCATAGCGCAATGAACATTACAGTGACAAAGGAAATATCCACAGATGAAAACTACAAAGAAGCTTTCTTAGAAACTTCTTGGTGATGTGTGAATTCATCTCACAGAGTTACACTTATGTTTCGTGGAGCAGTCCATTAACACTGTCTTTGAGGAATCTGAGAAGGGCTTCTTTGGATCACATTGAGGCTTACGCTGATAAAGGAAATTTCATTAGTTCAAAAGTTGAAAGAACCTTTCTGAGAAACTTCTTTCTGATCTGTGAGTTCATCTCACAGAGTTACAACCTCTGCCTCAAGAAGCAGTTTGCTAACACTCTTTTCGTGGAATCTGCAAAGTGATATTTGGGAGCCTTTTGGGGCCCATGGTGATAAAGGATATATCCTCACATAATAACTAAAGAGAAGCTTTCTGAGAAACTGCATTGCCAGCACAGTTGTCTGGAAATCTGCAATTAGATACTTCATAGCGCAATGAACATTACAGTGTCAAAGGGAATATCCACAGATGAAAACTAGAAAGAAGCTTTGTTAGAAACTTCTTGGTGATGTGTGAATTCATCTCACAGAGATACACTTATGTTTCGTGGAGCAGTCCATTAACACTGTCTTTGATGAATCTGAAAAGTGCTTCTTTGGATCACATTGAGGCGTACGCTGATAAAGGAAATTTCATCCGTTCAAAACGTGAAAGAAGCTTTCTGAGAAACTTCTTTCTGCTCTGTGAGTTCATCTCACAGAGTTACAACCTCTGCCTCAAGAAGAAGTTTGCTAACACTCTTCTCGTGGAATCTGCAAAGTGATATTTGGGAGCCTATAGGGGCCCATGGTGATAAAGGAAATATCCTCACATAATAACTAAAGAGAAGCTTTCTGAGTAACTGCATTGCCATGTGTGAATGCAACTCACAGAGTTACACCTTTCTCTTCAGTGATCAGTTTGTTAGCACAGTTTTCTGGAGATCTGCAATTAGATAATTCATAGCGCAATGAACATTACAGTGACACAGGAAATATCCACAGATGAAAACTACAAAGAAGCTTTCTTAGAAACTTCTTGGTGATGTGTAAATTCATCTCACAGAGTTACACTTATGTTTCGTGGAGCAGTCCATTAACACTGTCTTTGAGGAATCTGAGAAGGGCTTCTTTGGATCACATTGAGGCTTACGCTGATAAAGGAAATTTCATTAGTTCAAAAGTTGAAAGAAGCTTTCTGAAAAACTTCTTTCTGATCTTTGAGTTCATCTCACAGAGTTACAACCACTGCCTCAAGAAGCAGTTTCCTAACACTCTTTTCGTGGAATCTGCAAAGTGATGTTTGGGAGCCTTTTGGGGCCCATGGTGATAAAGGATATATCCTCACCTAATAAATAAAGAGAAGCTTTCTGAGAAACTGCATTGCCAGCACAGTTGTCTGGAAATCTGCAATTAATTACTTCATAGCGCAATGAACATTACAGTGACAAAGGAAATATCCACAGATGAAAACTAGAAAGAAGCTTTCTTAGAAACTTCTTGGTGATGTGTGAATTCATCTCACAGCGTTACACTTATCTTTCGTCGAGCAGTCCATTAACACTGTCCTTGGGGTAACTCAGAAGGGCTTCTTTGGATCACATTGAGGCCTACGCTGATAAAGGAAATTTCATCCGTTCAAAACGTGAAAGAAGCTTTCTGAGAAACTTCTTTCCGATATGTGATTTCATCTCACAGATTTACAACCTCTGCTTCAAGAAGCAGTTTGCTAACACTCTTTTGGTGGAATCTGCAAAGTGATATTTGGGAGCCTATTGGGGCCCATGGTGATAAAGGAAATATCCTCACATAATAACTAAAGAGAAGCTTTCTGAGAAACTGCATTGCCATGTGTGAATGCAACTCACAGACTTCCAAGTTTCTCTTCAGTGATCAGTTTGTTAGCACAGTTTTCTGGAGATCTGCAATTAGATACTTCATAGCGCAATGAACATTACAGTGACAAAGGAAATATCCACAGATGAAAACTAGAAAGAAGCTTTCTTAGAAACTGCTTGGTGATGTATGAATTCATCTCACAGAGTTACACTTATGTTTCGTGGAGCAGTCCTTTAACACAGTCTTTGGGGAAACTGAGAGGGGCTTCTTTGGATCACATTGAGGCCTACGCTGATAAAGGAAATTTCATCCGTTCAAAACGTGAAAGAAGATTTCCGGGAAACTTCTTTCTGATCTGTGAGTTCATCTCACAGATTTACAACCTCTGCCTCAAGAAGCAGTTTGCTAACACTCTTTTCGTGGAATCTGCAAAGTGATATTTGGGAGCCTATTGGGGCCCATGGTGATAAAGGAAATACCCTCACATAATAACTAAAGAGAAGCTTTCTGAGAAACTGCATTGCCATGTGTGAATGCAGCTCACGGAGTTACACGTTTCTCTTCATTGATCAGTTTGTTAGCACAGTTTTCTGGAGATCTGCAATTAGATACTTCATAGCGCAATGAACATTACAGTGACAAAGGAAATATCCACAGATGAAAACTAGGAAGAAGCTTTCTTAGAAAATTCTTGGTGATGTGTGAATACATCTCACAGAGTTACACTTATGTTTCTTGGAGCAGTCCATTAACACTGTCTTTGAGGAATCTGAGAAGGGCCTCTTTGGATCACACTGAGGCCTACACTGATAAAGGATATTTCATCCGTTCAAAACGTGAAAGAAGCTTTCTGAGAAACGTCTTTCTGATCTGTGAGTTCATCTCACAGAGTTGCAACCTCCGCCTTAAGAAGAAGTTTACTAACACTCTTCTCGTGGAATCTACAAAGCGATATTTGGGAGCCTATATGGGCCCATGGTGATAAAGGAAATATCCTCACATAATAACTAAAGAGAAGCTTTCTGAGAAACTGCATTGCCATGTGTGAATGCAACTCACAGAGTTACACATTTCTCTTCAGTGATCAGTTTGTTAGCACAGTTTTCTGGAGATCTGCAATTAGATACTTCATAGCGCAATGAACATTACAGTGACAAAGGAAATATCCACAGATGAAAACTAGAAAGAAGCTTTCTTAGAAACTTCTTGGTGATGTGTGAATTCATCTCACACAGTTACACTTATGTTTCGTGGAGCAGTCCATTAACACTGTCTTTGGGGAAACTGAGAAGGGCTTCTTTGGATCACATTGAAAGTGTACGTTGATAAAGGAAATTTCAACCGTTCAAAACGTGAAAGAAGCTTTCTGAGAAACTTCTTTCTGATCTGTGCGTTCATCTCACAGAGTTACAACCTCTGCCTCAAGAAGCAGTTTGCTAACACTCTTCTCGTGGAATCTGCAAAGTGATATGTGGGAGCCTATTGGGGCCCATGGTGATAAAGGAAATATCGTCACATAAAAACTAAAGAGAAGCTTTCTGAGAAACTGCATTGCCATGTGTGAATGTAACTCACAGAGTTACACCTTTCTCTTCAGTGATCAGTTTGTTAGCTCAGTTTTCTGGAGACCTGCAATTAGATAATTCATAGCGCAATGAACATTACAGTGACAAAGGAAATATCCACAGATGAAAACTACAAAGAAGCTTTCATAGAAACTTCTTGGTGATGTGTGAATTCATCTCACAGAGTTACACTTATGTTTCGTGGAGCAGTCCATTAACACTGTCTTTGAGGAATCTGAGAAGGGCTTCTTTGGATCACATTGAGGCTTACGCTGATAAAGGAAATTTCATTAGTTCAAAAGTTGAAAGAAGCTTTCTGAGAAACTTCTTTCTGATCTGTGAGTTCATCTCACAGAGTTACAACCTCTGCCTCAAGAAGCAGTTTGCTAACACTCTTCTCGTGGAATCTGCAAAGTGATATTTGGGAGCCTATAGGGGCCCATGGTGATAAAGGCAATATCCTCACATAATAACTAAAGGGAAGCTTTCTGAGAAACTGCATTGCCATGTGTGAATGCAACTCACAGAGTTACACGTTTCTCTTCAGTGATCAGTTTGTTAGCACAGTTTTCTGGAGATCTCCAATTAGATACTTCATAGCGCAATGAACATTACAGTGACAAAGGAAATATCCACAGATGAAAACTAGAAAGAAGCTTTCTTACAAACTTCTTCGTGATGTGTGAATTCATCTCACAGAGTTACACTCATGTTTCGTGGAACAGTGCATTAACACTGTCTTTGAGGAATCTGAGACGGGCTTCTTTGGATCACATTCAGGCCTACGCTGATAAAGGAAATTACATCCGTTCAAAACGTGAAAGAAGCTTTTTGAGAAACTTCTTTCTGATCTGTGAGTTCATCTCACAGTGTTACAACCTCTGCCTTAAGAAGAAGTTTGCTAACACTCTTCTCGTGGAATCTGCAAAGTGATATTTGGGAGCCGATTGGGGCCCATGGTGATAAAGGAAATATCCTCACATCATAACTAAAGAGAAGCTTTCTGAGAAACTGCATTGCCATGTGTGAATGCAACTCACAGAGTTACACGTTTCTCTTCAGTGATCAGTTTGTTAGAACAGTTTTCTGGAGACCTGCAATTAGATAATTCATAGCGCAATGAACATTACAGTGACAAAGGCAATATCCACAGATGAAAACTACAAAGAAGCTTTCTTAGAAACTTCTTGGTGATGTGTGAATTCATCTCACAGAGTTACACTTATGTTTCGTGGAGCAGTCCATTAACACTGTCTTTGAGGAATCTGAGAAGGGCTTCTTTGGATCACATTGAGGCTTACGCTGATAAAGGAAATTTCATTAGTTCAAAAGTTGAAAGAAGCTTTCTGAGAAACTTCTTTCTGATCTGTGAGTTCATCTCACAGAGTTACTACCTCTGCCTCAAGAAGCAGTTTGCTAACACTCTTTTCGTGGAATCTGCAAAGTGATATTTGGGAGCCTTTTGGGGCCCATGGTGATAAAGGATATATCCTCACATAATAACTAAAGAGAAGCTTTCTGAGAAACTGCATTGCCAGCACAGTTGTCTGGAAATCTGCAATTAGATACTTCATAGCGCAATGAACATTACAGTGACAAAGGAAATATCCACAGATGAAAACTAGAAAGAAGCTTTCTTAGAAACTTCTTGGTGATGTGTGAATTCATCTCACAGAGATACACTTATGTTTCGTGGAGCAGTCCATTAACACTGTCTTTGAGGAATCTGAAAAGTGCTTCTTTGGATCACATTGAGGCCTACGCTATTAAAGGAAATTTCATCCGTTCAAAACGTGAAAGAAGCTTTCTGAGAAACTTCTTTCTGATCTGTGAGTTCATCTCACAGAGTTACAACCTCTGCCTCAAGAAGAAGTTTGCTAACACTCTTCTCCTGGAATCTGCAAAGTGATATTTGGGAGCCTATAGGGGCTCATGGTGATAAAGGAAATATCCTCACATAATAACTAAAGAGAAGCTTTCTGAGTAACTGCATTGCCATGTTTGAATGCAACTCACAGAGTTACACGTTTCTCTTCAGTGATCAGTTTGTTAGCACAGTTTTCTGGATATCTGCAATTAGATAGTTCATAGCGCAATGAACATTACAGTAACAAAGGAAATATCCACAGATGAAAACTAGAAAGAAGCTTTCTTAGAAACTTCTTGGTGATGTGTGAATTCATCTCACAGAGTTACACTTATGTTTCGTGGAGCAGTCTGTTCACACTGTCTTTGAGGAATCTGAGAAGGGCTTCTTTGGATCACATTGAGGCCTACGCTGATAAAGGAAATTTCATCCGTTCAAAACGTGAAAGAAGCTTTCTGAGAAACTTCTTTCTGATCTGTGAGTTCATCTCACAGAGTTACAACCTCTGCCTCAAGAAGCAGTTTCCTAACACTCTTCTCGTGGAATCTGCAAAGTGATATTTGGGAGCCTTTTGGGGCCCATGGTGATAAAGGATATATCCTCACATAATAACTAAAGAGAAGCTTTCTGAGAAACTGCATTGCCAGCACAGTTGTCTGGAAATCTGCAATTAGATACTTCATAGCGCAATGAACATTACAGTGACAAAGGAAATATCCACAGATGAAAACTAGAAAGAAGCTTTCTTACAAACTTCTTCGTGATGTGTGAATTCATCTCACAGAGTTACACTCATGTTTCGTGGAACAGTGCATTAACACTGTCTTTGAGGTATCTGAGACGGGCTTCTTTGGATCACATTCAGGCCTTCGCTGATAAAGGAAATTACATCCGTTCAAAATGTGAAAGAAGCTTTTTGAGAAACTTCTTTCTGATCTGTGAGTTCATCTCACAGAGTTACAACCTCTGCCTCAAGAAGAAGTTTGCTAACACTCTTCTCGTGGAATCTGCAAAGTGATATTTGGGAGCCGATTGGGGCCCATGGTGATAAAGGAAATATCCTCACATAATAACTAAAGAGAAGCTTTCTGAGAAACTGCATTGCCATGTGTGAATGCAACTCACAGAGTTACACGTTTCTCTTCAGTGATCAGTTTGTTAGCACAGTTTTCTGGAGACCTGCAATTAGATAATTCATAGCGCAATGAACATTACAGTGACAAAGGAAATATCCACAGATGAAAACTACAAAGAAGCTTTCTTAGAAACTTCTTGGTGATGTGTGAATTCATCTCACAGAGTTACACTTATGTTTCGTGGAGCAGTCCATTAACACTGTCTTTGAGGAATCTGAGAAGGGCTTCTTTGGATCACATTGAGGCTTACGCTGATAAAGGAAATTTCATTAGTTCAAAAGTTGAAAGAAGCTTTCTGAGAAACTTCTTTCTGATCTGTGAGTTCATCTCAGAGAGTTACAACCTCTGCCTCAAGAAGCAGTTTGCTAACACTCTTTTCGTGAATTCTGCAAAGTGATATTTGGGAGCCTTTTGGGGCCCATGGTGATAAAGGATATATCCTCACATAATAACTAAAGAGAAGCTTTCTGAGAAACTGCATTGCCAGCACAGTTGTCTGGAAATCTGCAATTAGATACTTCATAGCGCAATGAACATTACAGTGACAAAGGAAATATCCACAGATGAAAACTAGAAAGAAGCTTTCTTAGAAACTTCTTGGTGATGTGTGAATTCATCTCACAGAGATACACTTATGTTTCGCGGAGCAGTCCATTAACACTGTCTTTGAGGAATCTGAAAAGTGCTTCTTTGGATCACATTGAGGCCTACGCTGATAAAGGAAATTTCATCCGTTCAAAACGTGAAAGAAGCTTTCTGAGAAACTTCTTTCTGATCTGTGAGTTCCTCTCACAGAGTTACAACCTCTGCCTCAAGAAGAAGTTTGCTAACACTCTTCTCCTGGAATCTGCAAAGTGATATTTGGGAGCCTATAGGGGCTCATGGTGATAAAGGAAATATCCTCACATAATAACTAAAGAGAAGCTTTCTGAGTAACTGCATTGCCATGTTTGAATGCAACTCACAGAGTTACACGTTTCTCTTCAGTGATCAGTTTGTTAGCACAGTTTTCTGGAGATCTGCAATTAGATAGTTCATAGCGCAATGAACATTACAGTAACAAAGGAAATATCCACAGATGAAAACTAGAAAGAAGCTTTCTTAGAAACTTCTTGGTGATGTGTGAATTCATCTCACAGAGTTACACTTATGTTTCGTGGAGCAGTCCGTTCACACTGTCTTTGAGGAATCTGAGAAGGGCTTCTTTGGATCACATTGAGGCCTACGCTGATAAAGGAAATTTCATCCGTTCAAAACGTGAAAGAAGCTTTCTGAGAAACTTCTTTCTGATCTGTGAGTTCATCTCACAGAGTTACAACCTCTGCCTCAAGAAGCAGTTTGCTAACACTCTTCTCGTGGAATCTGCAAAGTGATATTTGGGAGCCTATAGGGGCCCATGGTGATAAAGGAAATATCCTCACATAATAACTAAAGAGAAGCTTTCTGTGAAACTGCATTGCCATGTGTGAATGCAACTCACAGAGTTACACGTTTCTCTTCAGTGATCAGTTTGTTAGCACAGTTTTCTGGAGATCTGCAATTAGATACTTCATAGCGCAATGAACATTACAGTGACAAAGGAAATATCCACAGATGAAAACTAGAAAGAAGCTTTCTTACAAACTTCTTCGTGATGTGTGAATTCATCTCACAGAGTTACACTCATGTTTCGTGGAACAGTGCATTAACACTGTCTTTGAGGAATCTGAGACGGGCTTCTTTGGATCACATTCAGGCCTACGCTGATAAAGGAAATTACATCCGTTCAAAACGTGAAAGAAGCTTTTTGAGAAACTTCTTTCTGATCTGTGAGTTCATCTCACAGAGTTACAACCTCTGCCTCAAGAAGAAGTTTGCTAACACTCTTCTCGTGGAATCTGCAAAGGGATATTTGGGAGCCGATTGGGGCCCATGGTGATAAAGGAAATATCCTCACATAATAACTAAAGAGAAGCTTTCTGAGAAACTGCATTGCCATGTGTGAATGCAACTCACAGAGTTACACGTTTCTCTTCAGTGATCAGTTTGTTAGCACAGTTTTCTGGAGACCTGCAATTAGATAATTCATAGCGCAATGAACATTACAGTGACAAAGGAAATATCCACAGATGAAAACTACAAAGAAGCTTTCTTAGAAACTTCTTGGTGATGTGTGAACTCATCTCACAGAGTTACACTTATGTTTCGTGGAGCAGTCCATTAACACTGTCTTTGAGGAATCTGAGAAGGGCTTCTTTGGATCACATTGAGGCTTACGCTGATAAAGGAAATTTCATTAGTTCAAAAGTTGAAAGAAGCTTTCTGAGAAACTTCTTTCTGATCTGTGAGTTCATCTCACAGAGTTACAACCTCTGCCTCAAGAAGCAGTTTGCTAACACTCTTTTCGTGGAATCTGCAAAGTGATATTTGGGAGCCTTTTGGGGCCCATGGTGATAAAGGATATATCCTCACATAATAACTAAAGAGAAGCTTTCTGAGAAACTGCATTGCCAGCACAGTTGTCTGGAAATCTGCAATTAGATACTTCATAGCGCAATGAACATTACAGTGTCAAAGGAAATATCCACAGATGAAAACTAGAAAGAAGCTTTCTTAGAAACTTCTTGGTGATGTGTGAATTCATCTCACAGAGATACACTTATGTTTCGTGGAGCAGTCCATTAACACTGTCTTTGATGAATCTGAAAAGTGCTTCTTTGGATCACATTGAGGCCTACGCTGATAAAGGAAATTTCATCCGTTCAAAACGTGAAAGAAGCTTTCTGAGAAACTTCTTTCTGATCTGTGAGTTCATCTCACAGAGTTACAACCTCTGCCTCAAGAAGAACTTTGCTAACACTCTTCGTGCAATCTGCAAAGTGATATTTGGGAGCCTATTGGGGCCCACGTTGATAAAGGAAATGTCCTCACATAATAACTAAAGAGAAGCTTTCTGAGAAACTGCATTGCCATGTGTGAATGCAACTCACAGAGTTACACGTTTCTCTTCAGTGATCAGTTTGTTAGCACAGTTTTCTGGAGATCTGCAATTAGATACTTCATAGCGCAATGAACATTACAGTGACAAAGGAAATATCCACAGATGAAAACTAGAAAGAAGCTTTCTTAGAAACTGCTTGGTGATGTGTGAATTCATCTCACAGAGTTACACTTATGTTTCGTGGAGCAGTCCATTAACACTGTCTTTGGGGAAACTGAGAAGGGCTTCTTTGGATCACATTGAGGCGTACGCTGATAAAGGAAATTTCATCCGTTCAAAACGTGAAAGAAGCTTTCTGAGAAACTTCTTTCTGATCTGTGAGTTCATCTCACAGAGTTACAACCTCTGCCTCAAGAAGAAGTTTGCTAACACTCTTCTCGTGGAATCTGCAAAGTGATATTTGGGAGCCTATAGGGTCCCATGGTGATAAAGGAAATATCCTCACATAATAACTAAAGAGAAGCTTTCTGAGTAACTGCATTACCATGTTTGAATGCAACTCACAGAGTTACACGTTTCTCTTCAGTGATCAGTTTGTTAGCACAGTTTTCTGGAGATCTGCAATTAGATACTTCATAGCGCAATGAACATTACAGTAACACAGGAAATATCCACAGATGAAAACTAGAAAGAAGCTTTCTTAGAAACTTCTTGGTGATGTGTGAATTCATCTCACAGAGTTACACTTATGTTTCGTGGAGCAGTCCATTCACACTGTCTGTGAGGAATCTGAGAAGGGCTTCTTTGGATCACATTGAGGCCTACGCTGATAAAGGAAATTTCATCCGTTCAAAACGTGAAAGAAGCTTTCTGAGAAACTTCTTTCTGATCTGTGAGTTCATCTCACAGAGTTACAACCTCTGCCTCAAGAAGCAGTTTGCTAACACTCTTTTCGTGGAATCTGCAAAGTGATGTTTGGGAGCCTTTTTGGGCCCATGGTGATAATGGATATATCCTCACATAATAACTAAAGAGAAGCTTTCTGAGAAACTGCATTGCCAGCACAGTTGTCTGGAAATCTGCAATTAGATACTTCATAGCACAATGAACATTACAGTGACAAAGGAAATATCCACAGATGAAAACTACAAAGAAGCTTTCTTAGAAACTTCTTGGTGATGTGTGAATTCATCTCACAGAGTTACACTTATGTTTCGTGGAGCAGTCCATTCACACTGTCTTTGAGGAATCTGAGAAGGGCTTCTTTGGATCACATTGAGGCCTACGCTGATAAAGGAAATTTCATCCGTTAAAACGTGAAAGAAGCTTTCTGAGAAACTTCTTTCTGATCTGTGAGTTCATCTCACAGAGTTACAACCTCTGCCTCAAGAAGCAGTTTGCTAACACTCTTCTCGTGGAATCTGCAAAGTGATATTTGGGAGCCGATTGGGGCCCATGGTGATAAAGGAAATATCCTCACATAATAACTAAAGAGAAGCTTTCTGAGAAACTGCATTGCCATGTGTGAATGCAACTCACAGAGTTACACGTTTCTCTTCAGTGATCAGTTTGTTAGCACAGTTTTCTGGAGATCTGCAATTAGATACTTCATAGCGCAATGAACATTACAGTGACAAAGGAAATATCCACAGATGAAAACTAGAAAGAAGCTTTCTTACAAACTTCTTCGTGATGTGTGAATTCATCTCACAGAGTTACACTCATGTTTCGTGGAGCAGTGCAATAACACTGTCTTTGAGGAATCTGAGACGGGGTCTTTGGATCACATTGAGGCCTACGCTGATAAAGGAAATTTCATCCGTTAAAACGTGAAAGAAGCTTTCTGAGAAACTTCTTTCTGATCTGTGAGTTCATCTCACAGAGTTACAACCTCTGCCTCAAGAAGAACTTTGCTAACACTCTATTCGTTCAATCTGCAAAGTGATATTTGGGAGCCTATTGGGGCCCACGGTGATAAAGGAAATGTCCTCACATAATAACTAAAGGGAAGCTTTCTGAGAAACTGCATTGCCATGTGTGAATGCAACTCACAGAGTTACACGTTTCTCTTCAGTCATCAGTTTGTTAGCACAGTTTTCTGGAGATCTGCAATTAGATAATTCATATCGCAATGAACATTACATTGACAAAGGAAATATCCACAGATGAAAACTAGAAATAAGCTTTCGTAGAAACTTCTTGGTGAGGTGTGAATTCATTTCACAGAGTTACACTCATGTTTCGTGGAGCAGTGCATTAACACTGTCTTTGAGGAATCTGAGACGGGCTTCTTTGGATCACATTGAGGCCTAAGCTTATAAAGGAAATTTCATCGGTTCAAAACGTGAAAGAAGCTTTCTGAGAAACTTCTTTCTGATCTGTGAGTACTTCTCACAGAGTTACTACCTCTGCCTCAAGAAGAAGTTTGCTAACACTCTCCTCGTGGAATCTGCAAAATGATATTTGGGAGCCTATAGGGGCCCATGGTGATAAAGGAAATATCCTCACATAATAACTAAAGAAAAGCTTTCTGAGAAACTGCATTGCCATGTGTGAATGCAACTCACAGAGGTACACGATTCTCTTCAGTGATCAGTTTCTTAGCACAGTTTTCTGGAGATCTGCAATTAGATACTTCATAGCGCAACGAACATTACATTGACAAAGGAAATATCCACAGATGAAAACTAGAAAGAACCTTTCTTAGAAACTTCTTGGTGATGTGTGAATTCATCTCACAGAGTTACACTTATGTTTCGTGGAGCAGTCCATTAACACTGTCTTTGAGGAATCTGAGAAGGGCTTCTTTGGATCACATTGAGGCTTACGCTGATAAAGGAAATTTCATTAGTTCAAAAGTTGAAAGAAGCTTTCTGAGAAACTTCTTTCTGATCTGTGAGTTCATCTCACAGAGTTACAACCTCTGCCTCAAGAAGCAGTTTGCTAACACTCTTTTCGTGGAATCTGCAAAGTGATATTTGGGAGCCTTTTGGGGCCCATGGTGATAAACGATATATCCTCACATAATAACTAAAGAGAAGCTTTCTGAGAAACTGCATTGCCACCACAGTTTTCTGGAAATCTGCGTTTAGATACTTCATAGCGCAATGAACATTACAGTGACAAAGGAAATATCCACAGATGAAAACTAGAAAGAAGCTTTCTTAGAAACTTCTTGGTGATGTGTGAATTCATCTCACAGAGTTACACTTATGTTTCGTGGAGTAGTCCATTAACAATGTCTTTGGGGAAACTCAGAAGGGCTTCTTTGGATCACATTGAGGCCTACGCTGATAAAGGAAATTTGATCCGTTCAAAACGAGAAAGAAGCTTTCTGAGAAACTTCTTTCTGATCTGTGAGTTCGTCTCACAAAGTTACAACCTCTGCCTCAAGAAGAAGTTTGCTAACACTCTTCTCGTGGAATCTGCAAAGTGATATTTGGGAACCTATTGGGGCCCATGGTGATAAAGGTAATATCCTCACATAATAAGCAAAGAGAAGCTTTCTGAGAAACTGCATTGCCAGCACAGTTTTCTGGAAATCTGCATTTAGATACTTCATAGCGCAATGAACATTACAGTGACAAAGGAAACATCCACAGATGAAAACTAGAAAGAAGCTTTCTTAGAAACTTCTTGGTGATGTGTGAATTCATCTCACAGAGTTACACTTATGTTTCGTGGAGCAGTCCATTAACACTGTCTTTGAGGAATCTGAGAAGGGCTTCTTTGGATCACATTGAGGCCTACGCTGATAAAGGAAATTACATCCATTCAAAACGTGAAAGAAGCTTTCTGAGAAACTTCTTTCTGATCTGTGAGTTCATCTCACAGAGTTACAACCTCTGCCTCAAGAAGCAGTTTGCTAACACTCTTTTCGTGGAATCTGCAAAGTGATGTTTGGGAGCCTTTTTGGGCCCATGGTGATAATGGATATATCCTCACATAATAACTAAAGAGAAGCTTTCTGAGAAACTGCATTGCCAGCACAGTTGTCTGGAAATCTGCAATTAGATACTTCATAGCACAATGAACATTACAGTGACAAAGGAAATATCCACAGATGAAAACTACAAAGAAGCTTTCTTAGAAACTTCTTGGTGATGTGTGAATTCATCTCACAGAGTTACACTTATGTTTCGTGGAGCAGTCCATTCACACTGTCTTTGAGGAATCTGAGAAGGGCTTCTTTGGATCACATTGAGGCCTACGCTGATAAAGGAAATTTCATCCGTTAAAACGTGAAAGAAGCTTTCTGAGAAACTTCTTTCTGATCTGTGAGTTCATCTCACAGAGTTACAACCTCTGCCTCAAGAAGCAGTTTGCTAACACTCTTCTCGTGGAATCTGCAAAGTGATATTTGGGAGCCGATTGGGGCCCATGGTGATAAAGGAAATATCCTCACATAATAACTAAAGAGAAGCTTTCTGAGAAACTGCATTGCCATGTGTGAATGCAACTCACAGAGTTACACGTTTCTCTTCAGTGATCAGTTTGTTAGCACAGTTTTCTGGAGATCTGCAATTAGATACTTCATAGCGCAATGAACATTACAGTGACAAAGGAAATATCCACAGATGAAAACTAGAAAGAAGCTTTCTTACAAACTTCTTCGTGATGTGTGAATTCATCTCACAGAGTTACACTCATGTTTCGTGGAGCAGTGCAATAACACTGTCTTTGAGGAATCTGAGACGGGGTCTTTGGATCACATTGAGGCCTACGCTGATAAAGGAAATTTCATCCGTTAAAACGTGAAAGAAGCTTTCTGAGAAACTTCTTTCTGATCTGTGAGTTCATCTCACAGAGTTACAACCTCTGCCTCAAGAAGAACTTTGCTAACACTCTATTCGTTCAATCTGCAAAGTGATATTTGGGAGCCTATTGGGGCCCACGGTGATAAAGGAAATGTCCTCACATAATAACTAAAGGGAAGCTTTCTGAGAAACTGCATTGCCATGTGTGAATGCAACTCACAGAGTTACACGTTTCTCTTCAGTCATCAGTTTGTTAGCACAGTTTTCTGGAGATCTGCAATTAGATAATTCATATCGCAATGAACATTACATTGACAAAGGAAATATCCACAGATGAAAACTAGAAATAAGCTTTCGTAGAAACTTCTTGGTGAGGTGTGAATTCATTTCACAGAGTTACACTCATGTTTCGTGGAGCAGTGCATTAACACTGTCTTTGAGGAATCTGAGACGGGCTTCTTTGGATCACATTGAGGCCTAAGCTTATAAAGGAAATTTCATCGGTTCAAAACGTGAAAGAAGCTTTCTGAGAAACTTCTTTCTGATCTGTGAGTACTTCTCACAGAGTTACTACCTCTGCCTCAAGAAGAAGTTTGCTAACACTCTCCTCGTGGAATCTGCAAAATGATATTTGGGAGCCTATAGGGGCCCATGGTGATAAAGGAAATATCCTCACATAATAACTAAAGAAAAGCTTTCTGAGAAACTGCATTGCCATGTGTGAATGCAACTCACAGAGGTACACGATTCTCTTCAGTGATCAGTTTCTTAGCACAGTTTTCTGGAGATCTGCAATTAGATACTTCATAGCGCAACGAACATTACATTGACAAAGGAAATATCCACAGATGAAAACTAGAAAGAACCTTTCTTAGAAACTTCTTGGTGATGTGTGAATTCATCTCACAGAGTTACACTTATGTTTCGTGGAGCAGTCCATTAACACTGTCTTTGAGGAATCTGAGAAGGGCTTCTTTGGATCACATTGAGGCTTACGCTGATAAAGGAAATTTCATTAGTTCAAAAGTTGAAAGAAGCTTTCTGAGAAACTTCTTTCTGATCTGTGAGTTCATCTCACAGAGTTACAACCTCTGCCTCAAGAAGCAGTTTGCTAACACTCTTTTCGTGGAATCTGCAAAGTGATATTTGGGAGCCTTTTGGGGCCCATGGTGATAAACGATATATCCTCACATAATAACTAAAGAGAAGCTTTCTGAGAAACTGCATTGCCACCACAGTTTTCTGGAAATCTGCGTTTAGATACTTCATAGCGCAATGAACATTACAGTGACAAAGGAAATATCCACAGATGAAAACTAGAAAGAAGCTTTCTTAGAAACTTCTTGGTGATGTGTGAATTCATCTCACAGAGTTACACTTATGTTTCGTGGAGTAGTCCATTAACAATGTCTTTGGGGAAACTCAGAAGGGCTTCTTTGGATCACATTGAGGCCTACGCTGATAAAGGAAATTTGATCCGTTCAAAACGAGAAAGAAGCTTTCTGAGAAACTTCTTTCTGATCTGTGAGTTCGTCTCACAAAGTTACAACCTCTGCCTCAAGAAGAAGTTTGCTAACACTCTTCTCGTGGAATCTGCAAAGTGATATTTGGGAACCTATTGGGGCCCATGGTGATAAAGGTAATATCCTCACATAATAAGCAAAGAGAAGCTTTCTGAGAAACTGCATTGCCAGCACAGTTTTCTGGAAATCTGCATTTAGATACTTCATAGCGCAATGAACATTACAGTGACAAAGGAAACATCCACAGATGAAAACTAGAAAGAAGCTTTCTTAGAAACTTCTTGGTGATGTGTGAATTCATCTCACAGAGTTACACTTATGTTTCGTGGAGCAGTCCATTAACACTGTCTTTGAGGAATCTGAGAAGGGCTTCTTTGGATCACATTGAGGCCTACGCTGATAAAGGAAATTACATCCATTCAAAACGTGAAAGAAGCTTTCTGAGAAACTTCTTTCTTATCTGACAGTTCATCTCACAGAGTTACAACCTCTGCCTCATGAAGAAGATGCTAACACTCTTCTCGTGGAATCTGCAAAGTGATATTTGGGAGCCTATAGGGGCCCATGGTGATAAAGGAAATATCCTCACATAATAACAAAAGAGAAGCTTTCTGAGAAACTACATTGCCATGTGTGAATGCAACTCACAGAGTTACACGTTTCTCTTCAGTGATCAGTTTGTTAGCACAGTTTTCTGGAGATCTGCAATTAGATACTTCATAGCGCAATGAACATTACAGTGATAAAGGAAATATCCGCAGATGAAAACTAGAAAGAAGCTTTCTTAGAAACTTCTTGGTGATCTGTGAATTCATCTCACAGAGTTACACTTATGTTTTGTTGAGCAGTCCATTAACACTGTCTTTGGGGAAACTGAGAAGGGCTTCTTTGGATCACATTGAGGCCTACGCTGATAAAGGAAATTTCATCCGTTCAAAACATGAAAGAAGCTTTCTGAGAAACTTATTTCTGATCTGTGAGTTCATCTCACAGAGTTACAACCTCTCCCTCAAGAAGAAGTTTGCTAACACTCTTCTCGTGGAATCTGCAAAGTGATATTTGGGAGCCTATAGGGGCCCATGGTGATAACAGAAATATCCTCACATAATAACTATAGAGAAGCATTCTGAGAAACTGCATTGCCATGTGTGAATGCAACTGACAGAGTTACACGTTTCTCTTCAGTGATCAGTTTGTTAGCACAGTTTTCTGGAGATCTGCAATATAGATACTCTATAGCGCAATGAACATTACAGTGACAAAGGAAGTATCCACAGATGAAAACTAGAAAGAAGGTTTCTTAGAAACTTCTTATTGATGTGTGAATTCATCTCAGATTGTTACAATTATGTTTCGTGGAGCAGTCCATTAACACTGTCTTTGAGGAATCTGAGAAGGGCTTCTTTGGATCACATGGAGGCCTACGCTGATAAAGGAAATTTCATCCATTCAAAACGTGAAAGAAGCTTTCTGAGAAACTTCTTTCTGATCTGTGAGTTCATCTCACAGAGTTTCAACCTCTGCCCAAGAAGAAGTTTGCTAACACTCTTCTCGTGGAATCTGCAAAGTGATATTTGGGAGCCTATAGGGGCCCATGGTGATAAAGGAAATATCCTCACATAAAAACTAAAGAGAAGCTTTCTGAGAAACTGCATTGCCAGCACAGTTTTCTGGATATCTGCATTTAGATACTTCATAGCGCAATGAACATTACAGTGACAAAGGAAATATCCACAGATGAAAACTAGAAAGAAGCTTTCTTAGAAACTTCTTGGTGATGTGCGAATTCATCTCACAGATTTACACTTATGTTTCGTGGAGCAGTCCATTAACACTGTCTTTGAGGAATCTGTGAAGGGCTTCTTTGGATCACATTGAGGCCTACGTTGATAAAGGAAATTTCATCCGTTCGAAACGTGAAAGAAGCTTTCTGAGAAACTTCTTTCTGATCTGTGAGTTCATCTCACAGAGTTACAACCTCTGCCTCAAGAAGAAGTTTGCTAACACTCTTCTCGTGGAATCTGCAAAGTGATATTTGGGAGCCTATAGGGGCCCATGGTGATAAAGGAAATATCCTCACATAATAACTAAAGAGAAGATTTCTGAGAAACTGCATTGCCATGTGTGAATGCAACTCACAGAGTTACACGTTTCTCTTCAGTGATCAGTTTTTTAGCACAGTTTTCTGGAGATCTGCAATTAGATACTTCCTAGGGCAATGAACATTACAGTGACAAAGGAAATATCCACAGATGAAAACTAGAAAAAAGCTTTCTTAGAAACTTCTTGGTGATGTGTGAATTCATCTCACAGAGTTACACTTATGTTTCGTGGAGCAGTGCATTATCACTGTCTTTGGGGAAACTGAGAATGGCTTCTTTGGATCACATTGAGGCCTACGCTGATAAAGGAAATTTCATCCGTTCAAAACGTGAAAGAAGCTTTCTGAGAAACTTCTTTCTAATCTGTGAGTTCATCTCACAGAGTTACAACCTCTGCCTCAAGAAGCAGTTTGCTAA
Source organism: Rhinopithecus roxellana (assembly GCF_007565055.1). Taxonomy (NCBI): domain Eukaryota; kingdom Metazoa; phylum Chordata; class Mammalia; order Primates; family Cercopithecidae; genus Rhinopithecus; species Rhinopithecus roxellana. Next base: position 670,468 of record NC_044558.1, read on the forward strand.
CACTCTTTTCGTGGAATCGGCAAAGTGATATTTGGGAGCCTATTGGGGCCGATGGTGATAAAGGAAATATCCTCACATAATAACTAAAGAGAAGCTTTCTGAGAAAATGCATTGCCATGTGTGAATGCAACTCACAGAGGTACACGTTTCTCTTCAGTGATCAGTTTGTTAGCAGAGTTTTCCGGAGATCTGCAATTAGATACTTCATAGCGCAATGAACATTACAGTGACAAAGGAAATATCCACAGGTGAAAACTAGAAAGAAACTTTCGTAGAAACTTCTTGGTGATGTGTGAATTCATCTCACAGAGTTACACATATGTTTCGTGGAGCAGTCCATTAACAGTGTCTTTGGGGAAACTGAGAAGGGCTTCCTTGGATCACATTGAGGCCTGTGCTGATAAAGGAAATTTCATCCGTTCACAACTTGAAAGAAGCTTTCTGAGAAACTTCTTTCTGATCTGTGAGTTCATCTCAAAGAGTTACAACCTCTGCCTCAAGAAGAAGTTTGCTAACACACTTCTCGTGGAATCTGCAAAGTGATATTTGGGAGCCTATAGGGGCCCATGGTGATAACAGAAATATCCTCACATAATAACTATAGAGAAGCATTCTGAGAAACTGCATTGCCATGTGTGAATGCAACTGACAGAGTTACACGTTTCTCTTCAGTGATCAGTTTGTTAGCACAGTTTTCTGGAGATCTGCAATATAGATACTCTTTAGCGCAATGAACATTACAGTGACAAAGGAAATATCCACAGATGAAAACTAGAAAGAAGCTTTCTTAGAAACTTCTTATTGATGTGTGAATTCATCTCAGATTGTTACACTTATGTTTCGTAGAGCAGTCCATTAACACTGTCTTTGAGGAATCTGAGAAGGGCTTCTTTGGATCACATGGAGGCCTACGCTGATAAAGGAAATTTCATCCGTTCAAAACGTGAAAGAAGCTTTCTGAGAAACTTCTTTCTGATCTGTGAGTTCATCTCACAGAGTTACAACCTCTGCCTCAAGAAGAAGTTTGCTAACACTCTTCTCGTGGAATCTGCAAAGTGATATTTGGGAGCCTATAGGGGCCCATGGTGATAAAGGAAATATCCTCACATAAAAACTAAAGAGAAGCTTTCTGAGAAACTGCATTGCCAGCACAGTTTTCTGGATATCTGCATTTAGATACTTCATAGCGCAATGAACATTACAGTGACAAAGGAAATATCCTAGGATGAAAACTAGAAAGAAGCTTTCTTAGAAACTTCTTGGTGATGTGCGAATTCATCTCACAGAGTTACACTTATGTTTCGTGGAGCAGTCCATTAACACTGTCTTTGAGGAATCTGAGAAGGGCTTCTTTGGATCACATTGAGGCCTACGTTGATAAAGGAAATTTCATCCGTTCGAAACGTGAAAGAAGCTTTCTGAGAAACTTCTTTCTGATCTGTGAGTTCATCTCACAGAGTTACAACCTCTGCCTCAAGAAGAAGTTTGCTAACACTCTTCTCGTGGAATCTGCAAAGTGATATTTGGGAGCCTATAGGGGCCCATGGTGATAAAGGAAATATCCTCACATAATAACTAAAGAGAAGATTTCTGAGAAACTGCATTGCCATGTGTGAATGCAACTCACAGAGTTACACGTTTCTCTTCAGTGATCAGTTTGTTAGCACAGTTTTCTGGAGATCTGCAATTAGATAGTTCCTAGGGCAATGAACATTACAGTGACAAAGGAAATATCCACAGATGAAAACTAGAAAAAAGCTTTCTTAGAAACTTCTTGGTGATGTGTGAATTCATCTCACAGAGTTACACTTATGTTTCGTGGAGCAGTGCATTATCACTGTCTTTGGGGAAACTGAGAATGGCTTCTTTGGATCACATTGAGGCCTACGCTGATAAAGGAAATTTCATCCGTTCAAAACGTGAAAGAAGCTTTCTGAGAAACTTCTTTCTAATCTGTGAGTTCATCTCACAGAGTTACAACCTCTGCCTCAAGAAGCAGTTTGCTAACACTCTTTTCGTGGAATCGGCAAAGTGATATTTGGGAGCCTATTGGGGCCCATGGTGATAAAGGAAATATCCTCACATAATAACTAAAGAGAAGCTTTCTGAGAAACTGCATTGCCATGTGTGAATGCAACTCACAGAGGTACACGTTTCTCTTCAGTGATCAGTTTGTTAGCACAGTTTTCCGGAGATCTGCAATTAGATACTTCATAGCGCAATGAACATTACAGTGACAAAGGAAATATTTACAGATGAAAACTAGAAAGAAGCTTTCTTAGAAACTTCTTGGTGATGTGTGAATTCATCTCACAGAGTTACACTTATGTTTCGTGGAGCAGTCCATTAACACTGTCTTTGAGGAATCTGAGAAGAGCTTCTTTGGATCACATTGAGGCCTACACTGATAAAGGAAATTTCATGCGTTCAAAACGTGAAAGAAGCTTTCTGAGAAACTTCTTTCTGATCTGTGAGTTCATCTCACAGAGTTACAACCTCTGCCTCAAGAAGAAGTTTGCTAACACTCTTCTCGTGGAATCTGCAAAGTGATATTTGGGAGCCTATAAGGGCCCATGGTGATAAAGGAAATATCATCACATAATAACTAAAGAGAAGCTTTCTGAGAAACTGCATTGCCACCACAGTTTTCTGGAAATCTGCATTTAGATACTTCATAGCGCAATGAACATTACAGTGAAAAAGGAAATATCCACAGATGAAAACTAGAAAGAAGCTTTCTTAGAAACTTCTTGGTGATGTGTGAATTCATCTCACAGAGTTACACTTATGTTTCGTGGAGTAGTCCATTAACAATATCTTTGGGGTAACTGAGAAGGGCTTCTTTGGATCACATTGAGGCCTACGCTGATAAAGGAAATTTGATCCGTTCAAAACGTGAAAGAAGCTTTCTGAGAAACTTCTTTCTGATCTGTGAGTTCATCTCAAAAAGTTACATACTCTGTCTGAAGAAGATGTTTGCTAACACTCTTCTCGTGGAATCTGCAAAGTGATATTTGGGAACCTATTGGGGCCCATGGTGATAAAGGTAATATCCTCACATAATAAGCAAAGAGAAGCTTTCTGAGAAACTGCATTGCCAGCACAGTTTTCTGGATATCTGCATTCAGATACTTCATAGCGCAATGAACATTACACTGACAAAGGAAATATCCACAGATGAAAACTAGAAAGAAGCTTTCTTAGAAACTTCTTGGTGATGTGCGAATTCATCTCACAGAGCTACACTTATGTTTCGTGGAGCAGTCCATTAACACTGTCTTTGAGGAATCTGAGAAGGGCTTCTTTGGATCACATTGAGGCCTACGTTGATAAAGGAAATTTCATCCGTTCGAAACGTGAAAGAAGATTTCTGAGAAACTTCTTTCTGATCTGTGAGTTCATCTCAAGAGTTACAACCTCTGCCTCAAGAAGAAGTTTGCTAACACTCTTCTCGTGGAATCTGCAAAGTGATATTTGGGAGGCCTATTGGGGCCCATGGTGATAAACGAAATATCCTCACATAATAACTAAAGAGAAGATTTCTGAGAAACTGCATTGCCATGTGTGAATGCAACTCACAGAGTTACACGTTTCTCTTCAGTGATCAGTTTGTTAGCACAGTTTTCTGGAGATCTGCAATTAGATACTTCCGAGGGCAATGAACATTACAGTGACAAAGGAAATATCCACAGATGAAAACTAGAAAAAAGCTTTCTTCGAAACTTCTTGGTGATGTGTGAATTCATCTCACAGAGTTACACTTATGTTTCGTGGAGAAGTCCATTAACACTGTCTTTGGGGAAACTGAGAAGGGCTTCTTTGGATCACATTGATGCCTACGCTGATAAAGGAAATTTCATCCGTTCAAAACGTGAAAGAAGCTTTCTGAGAAACTTCTTTCTAATCTGTGAGTTCATCTCACAGAGTTACAACCTCTGCCTCAAGAAGCAGTTTGCTAACACTCTTTTCGTGGAATCGGCAAAGTGATATTTGGGAGCCTATTGGGGCCCATGGTGATAAAGGAAATATCCTCACATAATAACTAAAGAGAAGCTTTCTGAGAAACTGCATTGCCATGTGTGAATGCAACTCACAGAGTTACACGTTTCTCTTCAGTGATCAGTTTGTTAGCACAGTTTTCCGGAGATCTGCAATTAGATACTTCATAGCGCAATGAACATTACAGTGACAAAGGAAATATCCACAGATGAAAACTAGAAAGAAACTTTCGTAGAAACTTCTTGGTGATGTGTGAATTCATCTCACAGAGTTACACATATGTTTCGTGGAGCAGTCCATTAACAGTGTCTTTGGGGAAACTGAGAAGGGCTTCCTTGGATCACATTGAGGCCTGTGCTGATAAAGGAAATTTCATCCGTTCACAACTTGAAAGAAGCTTTCTGAGAAACTTCTTTCTGATCTGTGAGTTCGTCTCACAGAGTTACAACCTCTGCCTCAAAAGAAGTTTGCTAACACTCTTCTCGTGGAATCTGCAAAGTGATATTTGGGAGCCTATTGGGGACCATGGTGATAAAGGAAATATCCTCACATAATAACTAAAGAGAAGCTTTCTGAGAAACTGCATTGCCAGCACAGTTTTCTGGAAATCTGCATTTAGATACTTCATAGCGCAATGAACAGTACAGTGACAAAGGAAATATACACAGATGAAAACTAGAAAGAAGCTTTCTTAGAAACTTCTTGGTGATGTGTGAATTCATCTCACGGAGTTACACTTATGTTTCGTGGAGCAGTCCATTAACATTGTCTTTGAGGAATCTGAGAAGGGCTTCTTTGGATCACATTGAGGCCTACGCTGATAAAGGAAATTTCATCCGTTCAAAACGTGAAAGAAGCTTTCTGAGAAACTTCTTTCTGATCTGTGAGTTCATCTCAGAGAGTTACAACCTCTGCCTCAAGAAGAAGTTTCCTAACACTCTTCTCGTGGAATCTGCAAGTGATATTTGGGAGCCTATAGAGGACCATGGTGATAAAGGAAATATCCTCACATAATAACTAAAGAGAAGCTTTCTGAGAAACTGCATTGCCATGTGTGAATGCAACTCACAGAGTTACACGTTTCTCTTCAGTGATCAGTTTGTTAGCACAGTTTTCTGGAGATCTGCAATTAGATACTTCCGAGGGCAATGAACATTACAGTGACAAAGGAAATATCTACAGATGAAAACTAGAAAAAAGCTTTCTTCGAAACTTCTTGGTGATGTGTGAATTCATCTCACAGAGTTACACTTATGTTTCGTGGAGAAGTCCATTAACACTGTCTTTGGGGAAACTGAGAAGGGCTTCTTTGGATCACATTGAGGCCTACGCTGATAAAGGAAATTTCATCCGTTCAAAACGTGAAAGAAGCTTTCTGAGAAACTTCTTTCTAATCTGTGAGTTCATCTCACAGAGTTACAACCTCTGCCTCAAGAACAGTTTGCTAACACTCTTTTCGTGGAATCGGCAAAGTGATATCTGGGAGCCTATTGGGACCCATGGTGATAAAGGAAATATCCTCACATAATAACTAAAGAGAAGCTTTCTGAGAAACTGCATTGCCATGTGTGAATGCCACTCACAGAGTTACACGTTTCTCTTCAGTGATCAGTTTGTTAGCACAGTTTTCCGGAGATCTGCAATTAGATACTTCATAGCGCAATGAACATTACAGTGACAAAGGAAATATCCACAGATGAAAACTAGAAAGAAACTTTCGTAGAAACTTCTTGGTGATGTGTGAATTCATCTCACAGAGTTACACATATGTTTCGTGGAGCAGTCCATTAACAGTGTCTTTGGGGAAACTGAGAAGGGCTTCCTTGGATCACATTGAGGCCTGTGCTGATAAAGGAAATTTCATCCGTTCACAACTTGAAAGAAGCTTTCTGAGAAACTTCTTTCTGATCTGTGAGTTCGTCTCAAAGAGTTACATCCTCTGCCTCATAAGCAGTTTGCTAACACTCTTCTCGTGGAATCTGCAAAGTGATATTTGGGAGCCTATTGGGGACCATGGTGATAAAGGAAATATCCTCACATAATAACTAAAGAGAAGCTTTCTGAGAAACTGCATTGCCAGCACAGTTTTCTGGAAATCTGCATTTAGATACTTCATAGCGCAATGTACAGTACAGTGACAAAGGAAATATACACAGATGAAAACTAGAAAGAAGCTTTCTTAGAAACTTCTTGGTGATGTGTGAATTCATCTCACAGAGTTACACTTATGTTTCGTGGAGCAGTCCATTAACATTGTCTTTGAGGAATCTGAGAAGGGCTTCTTTGGATCACATTGAGGCCTACGCTGATAAAGGAAATTTCATCCGTTCAAAACGTGAAAGAAGCTTTCTGAGAAACTTCTTTCTGATCTGTGAGTTCATCTCAGAGAGTTACAACCTCTGCCTCAAGAAGAAGTTTCCTAACACTCTTCTCGTGGAATCTGCAAGTGATATTTGGGAGCCTATAGAGGACCATGGTGATAAAGGAAATATCCTCACATAATAACTAAAGAGAAGCTTTCTGAGAAACTGCATTGCCATGTGTGAATGCAACTCACAGAGTTACACCTTTCTCTTCAGTGATCAGTTTGTTAGCACAGTTTTCTGGAGATCTGCAATTAGATACTTCATAGCGCAATGAACATTACAGTGACAAAGGAAATATCCACAGATGAAAACTAGAGAGAAGCTTTCTTAGAAACTTCTTGGTGATGTGTGAATTCATCTCACAGAGTTACAATTATGTTTCGTGGAGCAGTCCATTAACACTGTCTTTGAGGAATCTGAGAAGGGTTTCTTTGTATCACATTGAGGCCTACGCTGATAAAGGAAATTTCATGCGTTCAAAACGAGAAAGAGGCTTTCTGAGAAACTTCTTTCTGATCTGTGAGTTCATCTCACAGAGTTACAACCTCTGCCTCAAGAAGAAGTTTGCTAACACTCTTCTCGTGGAATCTGCAAAGTGATATTTGGGAGCATATAGAGGCCCATGGTGATAAAGGAAGTATCCTCACATAATAACTAAAGAGAAGCTTTCTGAGAAACTGCATTGCCATGTGTGAATGCAACTCACAGAGTTACACGTTTCTCTTCAGTGATCAGTTTGTTAGCACAGTTTTCTGGAAATCTGCAATTAGATACTTCATAGCGCAATGAACATTACAGTGACAAAGGAAATATCCACAGATGACAAATAGAAAGAAATTTTCTTAGAAACTTCTTGGTGATGTGTGAATTCATCTCACAGAGTTACACTTAAGTTTCGTGGAGCAGTCCATTAACACTGTCTTTGCGGAAACTGAGAAGGGCTTCTTTGAATCACTTTGAGGCCTACGCTGATAAAGGAAATTTCATCCGTTCAAAACGTGAAAGAAGCTTTCTGAGAAACTTCTTTCTGATCTGTGACATCATCTCACAGAGTTACAACCTCTGCCTCAGGAAGCAGTTTGCTAACACTCTTCTCCTGGAATCTATAAGTGATACTTGGGAGCATATAGGAGCCCATGGTGATAAAGGAAATATCCTCACATAATAACTAAAGAGAAACTTTCTGAGAAACTGCATTGAGATGTGTGAATCCAACTCACAGAGTTACACGTTTCTCTTCAGTGATCAGTTTGTTAGCACAGTTTTCTGGAGATCTGCAATTAGATAATTCATAGCGCAATGAACATTACAGTGACAAAGGAAATATCCACAGATGAAAACTAGAAAGAAGCATGACCCAGCCATCCCACTACTGGGTATATACCCAAAGGATTATAAATTAGTCTACTACAAAGACACATGTACACGTATGTTTATTGCGGCACTATTCACAATAGCAAAGACTTGGAATCAACCCAAATGTCCATCTGTGACAGACTGGATTAAGAAAATGTGGCACATATACACCATGGAATACTATGCAGCCATAAAAAAGGATGAGTTTGCGTCCTTTGTAGGGACATGGATGCAGCTGGAAACCATCATTCTTAGCAAACTATCACAAGAAGAGAAAACCAAACACCGCATGTTCTCACTCATAGGTGGGAACTGAACAATGAGATCACTTGGACTCGGTAAGGGGAACATCACACACTGAGGTCTATCATGGGGAGGGGGGAGGGGGGAGGAGGGAGGGATTGCATTGGGGAGTTATTCATGATATAAATGATGAATTGATGGGTGCTGACGAGTTGATGGGTGCAGCACACCAACATGGCATAAGTATACATATGTAACAAACCTGCACGTTATGCACATGTACCCTAGAACTTAAAGTATAATAAAAAAAAAAAAAAAAAAAAGAAACTGCTTCGTGATGTGTGAATTCATCTCGCAGAGTTACACTTATGTTTCGTGGAGCAGTCCATTAACACTGTCTTTGGGGAAACTGAGAAGGGCTTCTTTGTATCACTTTGAGGCCTACTCTGATGAAGGAAATTTCTTCCGTTCAAAACGTGAAAGAATCTTTCTGAGAAACTTCTTTCTGATCTGTGAGTTCATCTCACAGAGTTACAACCTCTGCCTCAAGAAGCAGTTTGCTAACACTCTTTTCGTGGAATCTGCAAAGTGATATTTGGGAGCCTGTTGGGGCCCATGGTGAAAAAGGAAATATCCTCACATAATAACTAAAGAGAAGCTTTCTGAGAAACTGCATTTCCATGTGTGAATGCAACTCACAGAGTTACACGTTTCTCTTCAGTGATCAGTTTGTTAGCACAGTTTTCTGGAAATCTGCAATTAGATACTTCATAGCGCAATGAACATTACAGTGACAAAGGAAATATCCACAGATGAAAACTAGAAAGAAATTTTCTTAGAAACTTCTTGGTGATGTGTGAATTCGTCTCACAGAATTACCACTATGTTTCCTGGAGCAGTCCATTAACACTGTCTTTGAGGAATCTGAGAAGGGCTTCTTTGGATCACATTGAGGCCTACGCTGATAAAGGAAATTTCATCTGTTCAAAACGTGAAAGAAGCTTTCTGAGAAACATCTTTCTGATCTGTGAGTTCATCTCACAGAGTTACAACCTCTGCCTCATGAAGAAGTTTTCTAACACTCTTTTCGTGGAATCTGCAAAGTGATATTTGGGAGCCTATTGGGGGACATGGTGATAAAGGAAATGTCCTCACATAAGAACTAAAGAGAAGCTTTCTGTGAAACTGCATTGCCATGTGTGAATGCAACTCACAGAGTTACACGTTTCTCTTCAGTGATCAGTTTGTTAGCACAGTTTTCTGGAGATCGGCAATTAGATACTTCATAGCGCAATGAACATTACAGTGACAAAGGAAATATCCACAGATGAAAACTAGAAACAAGCTTTCTCAGAAACTTCTTGGTGATGTGTGAATTCATCTCTCAGAGTTACACTTATGTTTCGTGGAGCAGTCTATTAACACTGTCTTTGAGGAATCTGAGAAGGGCTTCTTTGGATCACATTGAGGCCTACGCTGATAAAGGAAATTTCATCCGTTCAAAACGTGAAAGAAGCTTTCTGAGAAACTTCTTTCTGATCTGTGAGTTCATCTCACAGAGTTACAACCTCTGCCTCAGGAAGAAGTTTGCTAACACTCTTCTCGTGGAATCTGCAAAGTGATACTTGGGAGCCTATAGGGGCCCATGGTGATAAAGAAAATATCCCCACATAATACCTAAAGAGAAGCTTTCTGAGAAACTGAATTGCCAGCACAGTTTTCTGGAAATCTGCAATTAGATACTTCATAGCGCAATGAACATTACAGTGATAAAGGAAATATCCACAGATGAAAACTACAAAGAAACATTCTTAGAAACTTCTTGGTGATGTGTGAATTCATCTCACAGTGTTACACTTATGTTTCGTGGAGTAGTCCATTAACACTGTCTTTGAGGAATCTGAGAAGGGCTTCTTTGGATCACATTGAAGCCTACGGTGATAAAGGAAATTTCATCCGTTCAAAACGTGAAAGAAGCTTTGTGAGAAACTTCTTTCTGATCTGTGAGTTCATCTCACAGAGTTACAACCTCTGTCTCAAGAAGAAGTTTGCTAACACTCTTTTCGTGGAATCTGCAAAGTGATATTTGGGAGCCTATTGGGGGACATGGTGATAAAGGAAATGTCCTCACATAATAACTAAAGAGAAGCTTTCTGAGAAACTGCATTGCCATGTGTGAATGCAACTCACAGAGTTACACGTTTCTCTTCAGTGATCAGTTTGTTAGCACAGTTTTCTGGAGATCTGCAATTAGATATTTCATAGCGCAATGAACTTTACATTGACAAAGGACATATCCACAGATGAAAAATAGAAAGAAGCTTTCTTAGAAACTTCTTGGTGATGTGTGAATTCATCTCACAGAGTTACATTTATGTTTCGTGGAGCAGTCCATCAACACTGTCTTTGAGGAATCTGAGAAGGGCTTCCTTTGATCACATTGAGGCCTACGCTGATAAAGGAAATTTCATCCGTTCAAAACGTGAAAGAAGCTTTCTGAGAAACTTCCTTCTGATCTGTGAGTTCATCTCACAGAGTTACAACCTCTGCCTCGAGAAGAAGTTTGCTAACACTCTTCTCGTGGAATCTGCAAAGTGATACTTGGGAGCCTATTGGGGCCCATGGTGATAAAGGAAACATCCTCACATGATAACTAAAGAGAAGCTTTCTGAGAAACAGCATTGCCAGCACAGATTTCTGTAAATCTGCAATTAGATACTTCATAGCGCAATGAACATTACAGTGACAAAGGAATTATCCACAGATGAAAACTAGAAAGAAGCTTTCTTAGAAACTTCTTGGTGATGTGTGAATTCATCTCACAGAGTTACACTTATGTTTCGTGGAGCAGTCCATTAACACTGTCTTTGAGGAATCTGAGAAGGGCTTCTTTGGATCACATTGAGGCCTATGCTGATAAAGGAAATTTCATCCGTTCAAAACGTGAAAGAAGCTTTCTGAGAAACTTCTTTCTGATCTGTGACTTCATCTCACAGAGTTACAACCTCTGCCTCAAGTAGCAGTTTGCTAAAACTCTTCTCCTGGAATCTATAAGTGATACTTGGGAGCATATAGGAGCCCATGGTGATAAAGGAAATATCCTCACATAATAACTAAAGAGAAGCTTTCTGAGAAACAGCATTGAGATGTGTGAATCCAACTCACAGAGTTACACGTTTCTCTTCAGTGATCAGTTTGTTAGCACAGTTTTCTGGAGATCTGCAATTAGATAATTCATAGCGCAATGAACATTACAGTGACAAAGGAAATATCCACAGGTGAAAACTAGAAAGAAGCTTTCTTAGAAACTTCTTCGTTATGTGTGAATTCATCTCGCGGAGTTACACTTTCGTTTCGTGGAGCAGTCCATTAACACTGTCTTTGGGGAAACAGAGAAGGGCTTCTTTGTATCACTTTGAGGCCTCCTCTGATGAACGAAATTTCTTCCGTTCAAAACGTGAAAGAAGCTTTCTGAGAAACTTCTTTCTGATCTGTGAGTTCATCTCACAGAGTTAAAACCTCTGACTCAAGAAGCAGTTTGCTAACACTCTTTTCGTGGAATCTGCAAAGTGATATTTGGGAGCCTGTTGGGGCCCATGGTGATAAAGGAAATATCCTCACATAATAACTAAAGAGAAGCTTTCTGAGAAACTGCATTTCCATGTGTGAATGCAACTCACAGAGTTACACGTTTCTCTTCAGTGATCAATTTGTTAGCACAGTTTTCTGGAAATCTGCAATTAGATACTTCATAGCGCAATGAACATTACAGTGACAAAGGAAATATCCACAGATGAAAACTAGAAAGAAATTTTCTTAGAAACTTCTTGCTGATGTGTGAATTCGTCTCACAGAATTACCCCTATGTTTCGTGGAGCAGTCCATTATCACTGTCTTTGAGGAATCTGAGAAGGGCTTTTTTGGATCACATTGAGGCCTACCCTGATAAAGGAAATTTCATCCGTTCAAAACGTGAAAGAAACTTTCTGAGAAACTTCTTTCTGATCTGTGAGTTCATCTCACAGAGTTACAACCTCTGCCTCAAGAAGAAGTTTGCTAACACTCTTTTCGTGGAATCTACAAAGTGATATTTGGGAGCCTCTTGGGGGACATGGTGATAAAGGAAATGTCCTCACATAATAACTAAAGAGAAGCTTTCTGTGAAACTGCATTGCCATGTGTGAATGCAACTCACAGAGTTACACGTTTCTCTTCAGTGATCAGTTTGTTACCACAGTTTTCTGGAGATCTGCAATTAGATACTTCATAGCGCAATGAACATTACAGTGACAAAGGAAATATCCACAGATGAAAACTAGAAAGAAGCTTTCTTAGAAACTTCTTGGTGATGTGTGAATTCATCTCACAGAGTTACACTTATGTTTCGTGGAGCAGTCCATTAACACTGTCTTTGAGGAATCTGAGAAGGGCTTCTTTGGATCACATTGAGGCCTACGCTGATAAATGAAATTTCATCCGTTCAAAACGTGAAAGAAGCTTTCTGAGAAACTTTTTTCTGATCTGTGAGTTCATCTCACAGAGTTACAACCTCTGCCTCAGGAAGAAGTTTGCTAACACTCTTCGCGTGGAATCTGCAAAGTGATACTTGGGAGCCTATAGGGGCCCATGGTGATAAAGAAAATATCCCCACATAATACCTAAAGAGAAGCTTTCTGAGAAACTGCATTGCCAGCACAGTTTTCTGGAAATCTGCAATTAGATACTTCATAGTGCAATGAACATTACAGTGATAAAGGAAATATCCTCCGATGAAAACTACAAAGAAACATTCTTAGAACCTTTTTGGTGATGTGTGAATTCATCTCACAGTGTTACACTTATGTTTCGTGGAGTAGACCATTTACACTGTCTTTGAGGAATCTGAGAAGGGCTTCTTTTGATCACATTGAGGCCTACGGTGATAAAGGAAATTTCATCCGTTCAAAACGTGAAAGAAGCTTTCTGAGAAACTTCTTTCTGATCTGTCAGTTCATCTCACAGAGTTACAACCTCTGCCTCAAGAAGAAGTTTGCTAACACTCTTTTCGTGGAATCTACAAAGTAATATTTGGGAGCCTATTGGGGGACATGGTGATAAAGGAAATGTCCTCACATAATAACTAAAGAGAAGCATTCTGTGAAACTGCATTGATATGTGTGAATGCAACTCACAGAGTTACAGGTTTCTCTTCAGTGATCAGTTGGTTACCACAGTTTTCTGGAGATCTGCAATTAGATACTTCATAGCGCAATGAACATTACAGTGACAAAGGAAATATCCGCAGATGAAAACTGGAAAGAAGCTTTCTTAGAAACTTCTTGGTGATGAGTGAATTCATCTCACAGAGTTACACTTATGTTTCGTGGAGCAGTCTATTAACACTGTCTTTGAGGAATCTGAGAAGGGCTTCTTTGGATCACATTGAGGCCTACGCTGATAAAGGAAATTTCATCCGTTCAAAACGTGAAAGAAGCTTTCTGAGAAACTTCTTTCTGATCTGTGAGTTCATCTCACAGAGTTACAACCTCTGCCTCAGGAAGAAGTTTGCTAACACTCTTCTCGTGGAATCTGCAAAGTGATACTTGGGAGCCTATAGGGGCCCATGGTGATAAAGAAAATATCCCCACATAATACCTAAAGAGAAGCTTTCTGAGAAACTGCATTGCCAGCACAGTTTTCTGGAAATCTGCAATTAGATACTTCATAGCGCAATGAACATTACAGTGATAAAGGAAATATCCACAGATGAAAACTACAAAGAAACATTCTTAGAAACTTTTTGGTGATGTGTGAATTCATCTCACAGTGTTACACTTATGTTTCGTGGAGTAGTCCATTAACACTGTCTTTGAGGAATCTGAGAAGGGCTTCTTTGGATCACATTGAGGCCTACGGTGATAAAGGAAATTTCATCCGTTCAAAACGTGAAAGAAGCTTTCTGAGAAACTTCTTTCTGATCTGTGAGTTCATCTCACAGAGTTACAACCTCTGTCTCAAGAAGAAGTTTGCTAACACTCTTTTCGTGGAATCTGCAAAGTGATATTTGGGAGCCTATTGGGGGACATGGTGATAAAGGAAATGTCCCACATAATAACTAAAGAGAAGCTTTCTGAGAAACTGCATTGCCATGTGTGAATGCAACTCAAAGAGTTACACGTTTCTCTTCAGTGATCAGTTTGTTAGCACAGTTTTCTGGAGATCTGCAATTAGATACTTCATAGCGCAATGAACTTTACAGTGACAAAGGAAATATCCACAGATGAAAACTAGAAAGAAGCTTTCTTAGAAACTTCTTGGTGATTTGCGAACTCATCTCACAGAGTTACACTTATGTTTCATGGAGCAGTCCATTAACACTGTCTTTGAAGAATCTGAGAATGGCTTCTTTGGATCACATTGAGGCCTACCCTGATAAAGGAAATTTCATCCGTTCAAAAGGTGAAAGAAGCTTTCTGAGAAACTTCTTTCTGATCTGTGAGTTCATCTCACAGAGTTACAACCTCTGCCTCAAGAAGAAGTTTGCTAACACTCTTCTCGTGGAATCTGCAAAGTGATATTTGGAACCTATAGGGGCCCATGGTGATAAAGGACATATCCTCACATAATAACTAAAGAGAAGCATTCTGAGAAACTGCATTGCCATGTGTGAATGCACCTCACAGAGTTACACGTTTCTCTTCAGTGATAAGTTTGTTAGCACAGTTTTCTGGAGATCTGCAATTAGATACTTCATAGCGCAATGAACATTACAGTGACAAAGGAAATATCCACAGATGAAAACTGGAAAGAAACTTTCTTAGAAACTTCTTAGTGATGTGTGAATTCATCTCTCAGAGTTACACTTATGTTTCGTGGAGCAGTCCATTAACACTGTCTTTGGGGAAACTGAGAAGGGCTTCTTTGGATCACATTGAGGCCTACGCTTAAAAAAGGAAATTTCATCCCTTCAAAACGTGAAAGAAGCTTTCTGAGAAACTTCTTTCTGATCTGTGAGTTCATCTCACAGAGTTACAACCTCTGCCTCAAGAAGAAGTTTGCTAACACTCTTTTCGTGGAATCTGCAAAGTGATATTTCGGAGCCTATTGGGGCCCATGGTGATAAAGGAAAGATCCTCACATAATAACTAAAGAGAAGATTTCTCAGAAACTGCATTGCCATGTGTGAATGCAACTTACAGAGTTACACGTTTCTCTTCAGTGATCAGTTTGTTAGCACAGTTTTCTGGAAATCTGCAATTAGATACTTCATAGCGCAATGAACATTACAGTGACAAAGGAAATATCCGCAGATGAAAACTAGAAAGAAGCTTTCTTAGAAACTTCTTGGTGATGTGTGAATTCATCTCACAGAGTTACACTTATGTTTCGTGGAGATGTCCATTAACACTGTCTTTGGGGAAACTGAGAAGGGCTTCTTTGGATCACATTGAGGCGTACGCTGATAAAGGAAATTTCATCCGTTCAAAACGTGAAAGAAGCTTTCTGAGAAACTTCTTTCTGATCTGTGAGTTCATCTCACAGAGTTACAAACTCTGCCTCAAGAAGAAGTTTGCTAACACTCTTTTCGTGGAATCTGCAAAGTGATATTTGGGAGCCTATTGGGGCCCATGATGATAAAGGAAATATCCTCACATAATAACTAAAGAAACGCTTTCTGAGAAACTGCATTGAGATGTGTGAATCCAACTCACAGAGTTACACGTTTCTCTTCAGTGATCAGTTTGTTAGCACAGTTTTCTGGAGATCTGCAATTAGATAATTCATAGCGCAATGAACATTACAGTGACAAAGGAAATAACCACAGATGAAAACTAGAAAGAAGCTTTCTTAGAAACTTCTTCATGATGTGTGAATTCATCTCGCAGAGTTACACTTATGTTTCGTGGAGCAGTCCATTAACACTGTCTTTGGGGAAACTGAGAAGGGCTTCTTTGTATCACTTTGAGGCTTACTCTGATGAAGGAAATTTCTTCCGTTCAAAACGTGAAAGAAGCTTTCTGAGAAACTTCTTTCTGATCTGTGAGTTCATCTCACAGAGTTAAAACCTCTGACTCAAGAAGCAGTTTGCTAACACTCTTTTCGTGGAATCTGCAAAGTGATATTTGGGAGCCTGTTGGGGCCCATGGTGATAAAGGAAATATCCTCACAAAATAACTAAAGAGAAGCTTTCTGAGAAACTGCATTTCCATGTGTGAATGCAACTCACAGAGTTACACGTTTCTCTTCAGTGATCAGTTTGTTAGCACAGTTTTCTGGATATCTGCAATTAGATACTTCGTAGCGCAATGAACATTACAGTGAAAAAGGAAATATCCACAGATGAAAACTAGAAAGAAATTTTCTTAGAAACTTCTTGGTGATGTGTGAATTCGCCTCATAGAATTACCCCTATGTTTCGTGGAGCAGTCCATTAACACTGTCTTTGAGGAATCTGAGAAGGGCTTTTTTGGATCACATTGAGGCCTACCCTGATAAAGGAAATTTCATCCGTTCAAAACGTGAAAGAAGCTTTCTGAGAAACTTCTTTCTGATCTGTGAGTTCATCTCACAGAGTTACAACCTCTGCCTCAAGAAGAAGTTGGCTAACACTCTTTTCGTGGAATCTACAAAGTGATATTTGGGAGCCTATTGGGGGACATGGTGAAAAAGGAAATGTTCTCACATAATAACTAAAGAGAAGCTTTCTGTGAAACTGCATTGCCATGTGTGAATGCAACTCACAGAGTTGCAGGTTTCTCTTCAGTGATCAGTTTGTTACCACAGTTTTCTGGAGATCTGCAATTAGATACTTCATAGCGCAACGAACATTACAGTGACAAAGGAAATATCCACAGATGAAAACTAGAAAGAAGCTTTCTTAGAAACTTCTTGGTGATGTGTGAATTCATCTCACAGAGTTACACTTATGATTCGTGGAGCAGTCCATTAACACTGTCTTTGAGGAATCTGAGAAGGGCTTCTATGGATCACATTGAGGCCGACGCTGATAAAGGAAATTTCATCTGTTCAAAACGTGAAAGAAGCTTTCTGAGAAACATCTTTCTGATCTGTGAGTTCATCTCACAGAGTTACAACCTCTGCCTCAAGAAGAAGTTTTCTAACACTCTTTTCGTGGAATCTGCAAAGTGATATTTGGGAGCCTATTGGGGGACATGGTGATAAAGGAAATGTCCTCACATAAGAACTAAAGAGAAGCTTTCTGTGAAACTGCATTGCCATGTGTGAATGCAACTCACAGAGTTACACGTTTCTCTTCAGTGATCAGTTTGTTAGCACAGTTTTCTGGAGATCGGCAATTAGATACTTCATAGCGCAATGAACATTACAGTGACAAAGGAAATATCCACCGATGAAAACTAGAAACAAGCTTTCTCAGAAACTTCTTGGTGATGTGTGAATTCATCTCTCAGAGTTACACTTATGTTTCGTGGAGCAGTCTATTAACACTGTCTTTGAGGAATCTGAGAAGGGCTTCTTTGGATCACATTGAGGCCTACGCTGATAAAGGAAATTTCATCCGTTCAAAACGTGAAAGAAGCTTTCTGAGAAACTTTTTTCTGATCTGTGAGTTCATCTCACAGAGTTACAACCTCTGCCTCAGGAAGAAGTTTGCTAACACTCTTCTCGTGGAATCTGCAAAGTGATACTTGGGAGCCTATAGGGGCCCATGGTGATAAAGAAAATATCCCCACATAATACCTAAAGAGAAGCTTTCTGAGAAACTGCATTGCCAGCACAGTTTTCTGGAAATCTGCAATTAGATACTTCATAGCGCAATGAACATTACAGTGACAAAGGAAATATGCACAGATGAAAACTAGAAACAAGCTTTCTCAGAAACTTCTTGGTGATGTATGAATTCACCTCTCCGAGTTACACTTATGTTTCGTGGAGCTGTCTATTAACACTGTCTTTGAGGAATCTGAGAAGGGCTTCTTTGGATCACATTGAGGCCTACGCTGATAAAGGAAATTTCATCCGTTCAAAACGTGAAAGAAGCTTTCTGAGAAACTTCTTTCTGATCTGTGAGTTCATCTCACAGAGTTACAACCTCTACCTCAAGAAGAAGTGTGCTAACACTCTTCTCGCGGAATCTGCAAAGTGATACTTGGGAGCCTATAGGGGCCCATGGTGATAAAGGAAATATCCTCACATAATAACTAAAGAGAAGCTTTCTGAGAAACTGCATTGCCATGTGTGAATGCAACTCAAAGAGTTACACGTTTCTCTTCAGTGATCAGTTTGTTAGCACAGTTTTCTGGAGATCTGCAATTAGATACTTCATAGCGCAATGAACTTTACAGTGACAAAGGAAATATCCACAGATGAAAACTAGAAAGAAGCTTTCTTAGAAACTTCTTGGTGATTTGCGAACTCATCTCACAGAGTTACACTTATGTTTCATGGAGCAGTCCATTAACACTGTCTTTGAAGAATCTGAGAATGGCTTCTTTGGATCACATTGAGGCCTACCCTGATAAAGGATATTTCATCCGTTCAAAAGGTGAAAGAAGCTTTCTGAGAAACTTCTTTCTGATCTGTGAGTTCATCTCACAGAGTTACAACCTCTGCCTCAAGAAGAAGTTTGCTAACACTCTTTTCGTGGAATCTGCAAAGTGATATTTGGAACCTATAGGGGCCCATGGTGATAAAGGACATATCCTCACATAATAACTAAAGAGAAGCTTTCTGAGAAACTGCATTGCCATGGGTGAATGCACCTCACAGAGTTACACGTTTCTCTTCATTGATAAGTTAGTTAGCACAGTTTTCTGGAGATCTGCAATTAGATACTTCATAGCGCAATGAACATTACAGTGACAAAGGAAATATCCACAGATGAAAACTGGAAAGAAGCTTTCTTAGAAACTTCTTAGTGATGTGTGAATTCATCTCTCAGAGTTACACTTATGTTTCGTGGAGCAGTCCATTAACACTGTCTTTGGGGAAACTGAGAAGGGCTTCTTTGGATCACATTGAGGCCTACGCTTAAAAAAGGAAATTTCATCCCTTCAAAACGTGAAAGAAGCTTTCTGAGAAACTTCTTTCTGATCTGTGAGTTCATCTCACAGAGTTACAACCTCTGCCTCAAGAAGAAGTTTGCTAACACTCTTTTCGTGGAATCTGCAAAGTGATATTTCGGAGCCTATTGGGGCCCATGGTGATAAAGGAAAGATCCTCACATAATAACTAAAGAGAAGATTTCTGAGAAACTGCATTGCCATGTGTGAATGCAACTTACAGAGTTACACGGTTCTCTTCAGTGATCAGTTTGTTAGCACAGTTTTCTGGAAATCTGCAATTAGATACTTCATAGCGCAATGAACATTACAGTGGCAAAGGAAATATCCGCAGATGAAAACTAGAAAGAAGCTTTCTTAGAAACTTCTTGGTGATGTGTGAATTCATCTCACAGAGTTACACTTATGTTTCGTGTAGATGTCCATTAACACTGTCTTTGGGGAAACTGAGAAGGGCTTCTTTGGAACACATTGAGGCGTACGCTGATAAAGGAAATTTCATCCGTTCAAAACGTGAAAGAAGCTTTCTGAGAAACTTCTTTCTGATCTGTGAGTTCATCTCACAGAGTTACAAACTCTGCCTCAAGAAGAAGTTTGCTAACACTCTTTTCGTGGAATCTGCAAAGTGATATTTGGGAGTCTATTGGGGCCCATGGTGATAAAGGAAATATCCTCACATAATAACTAAAGAGAAGCTTTCTGAGAAACTGCATTGAGATGTGTGAATGCAACTCACAGAATTACACGTTTCTCTTCAGTGATCAGTTTGTTAGCACAGTTTTCTGGATATCTGCAATTAGATACTTCGTAGCGCAATGAACATTACAGTGAAAAAGGAAATATCCACAGATGAAAACTAGAAAGAAATTTTCTTAGAAACTTCTTGGTGATGTGTGAATTCGTCTCACAGTATTACCCCTATGTTTCGTGGAGCAGTCCATTAACACTGTCTTTGAGGAATCTGAGAAGGGCTTTTTTGGATCACATTGAGGCCTACCCTGATAAAGGAAATTTCATCCGTTCAAAACGTGAAAGAAGCATTCTGAGAAACTTCTTTCTGATCTGTGAGTTCATCTCACAGAGTTACAACCTCTGCCTCAAGAAGAAGTTGGCTAACACTCTTTTCGTGGAATCTACAAAGTGATATTTGGGAGCCTATTGGGGGACATGGTGATAAAGTAAATGTCCTCACATAATAACTAAAGAGAAGCTTTCTGTGAAACTGCATTGCCATGTGTGAATGCAACTCACAGAGTTGCAGGTTTCTCTTCAGTGATCAGTTTGTTACCACAGTTTTCTGGAGATCTGCAATTAGATACTTCATAGCGCAATGAACATTACAGTGACAAAGGAAATATCCACCGATGAAAACAAGAAACAAGCTTTCTCAGAAACTTCTTGGTGATGTGTGAATTCATCTCTCAGAGTTACACTTATGTTTCGTGGAGCAGTCTATTAACACTGTCTTTGAGGAATCTGAGAAGGGCTTCTTTGGATCACATTGAGGCCTACGCTGATAAAGGAAATTTCATCCGTTCAAAACGTGAAAGAAGCTTTCTGAGAAACTTTTTTCTGATCTGTGAGTTCATCTCACAGAGTTACAACCTCTGCCTCAGGAAGAAGTTTGCTAACACTCTTCTCGTGGAATCTGCAAAGTGATACTTGGGAGCCTATAGGGGCCCATGGTGATAAAGAAAATATCCCCACATAATACCTAAAGAGAAGCTTTCTGAGAAACTGCATTGCCAGCACAGTTTTCTGGAAATCTGCAATTAGATACTTCATAGCGCAATGAACATTACAGTGATAAAGGAAATATCCACAGATGAAAACTACAAAGAAACATTCTTAGAAACTTCTTGGTGATGTGTGAATTCATCTCACAGTGTTACACTTATGTTTCGTGGAGTAGTCCATTAACACTGTCTTTGAGGAATCTGAGAAGGGCTTCTTTGGATCACATTGAGGCCTACGGTGATAAAGGAAATTTCATCCGTTCAAAACGTGAAAGAAACTTTCTGAGAAACTTCTTTCTGATCTGTGAGTTCATCTCACAGAGTTACAACCTCTGTCTCAAGAAGAAGTTTGCTAACACTCTTTTCGTGGAATCTGCAAAGTGATATTTGGGAGCCTATTGGGGGACATGGTGATAAAGGAAATGTCCTCACATAATAACTAAAGAGAAGCTTTCTGAGAAACTGCATTGCCATGTGTGAATGCAACTCACAGAGTTACACGTTTCTCTTCAGTGATCAGTTTGTTAGCACAGTTTTCTGGAGATCTGCAATTAGATACTTCATAGCGCAATGAACATTACAGTGACAAAGGAAATATGCACAGATGAATACTAGAAACAAGCTTTCTCAGAAACTTCTTGGTGATGTATGAATTCACCTCTCCGAGTTACACTTATGTTTCGTGGAGCAGTCTATTAACACTGTCTTTGAGGAATCTGAGAAGGGCTTCTTTGGATCACATTGAGGCCTACGCTGATAAAGGAAATTTCATCCGTTCAAAACGTGAAAGAAGCTTTCTGAGAAACTTCTTTCTGATCTGTGAGTTCATCTCACAGAGTTACAACCTCTGCCTCAAGAAGAAGTTTGCTAACACTCTTCTCGCGGAATCTGCAAAGTGATACTTGGGAGCCTATAGGGGCCCATGGTGATAAAGGAAATATCCTCACATAATAACTAAAGAAACGCTTTCTGAGAAACTGCATTGCCATGTGTGAATGCAACTCACAGAGTTACAAGTTTCTCTTCAGTGATCAGTTTGTTAGCACAGTTTTCTGGAGATCTGCAATTAGATACTTCATAGCGCAATGAACTTTACAGTGACAAAGGAAATATCCACAGATGAAAACTAGAAAGAAGCTTTCTTAGAAACTTCTTGGTGATTTGCGAACTCATCTCACAGAGTTACACTTATGTTTCATGGAGCAGTCCATTAACACTGTCTTTGAGGAATCTGAGAAGGGCTCCTTTGGATCACATTGAGGCCTACCCTGATAAAGGAAATTTCATCCGTTCAAAAGGTGAAAGAAGCTTTCTGAGAATCTTCTTTCTGATCTGTGAGTTCATCTCACAGAGTTACAACCTCTGCCTCAAGAAGCATTTTGCTAACACTCTTTTCGTGGAATCTGCAAAGTGATATTTTGGGAGCCTATTGAGGCCCATGGTGATAAGGGAAATATCCTCACATAGTAACTAAAGAGAAGCTTTCTGAGAAACTGCATTGCCAGCACAGTTTTCTGGAAATCTGCAATTAGATACTTCATAGCGCAATGAACATTACAGTGACAAAGGAAATATACACAGATGAAAACTAGAAAGAAGCCTTCTTAGAAACTTCTTGGTGATGTGTGTATTCTTCTCACAGAGTTACACTTATGTTTCGTGGAGCAGTCCATTAACACTGTCTTTGAGGAAACTGAGAAGGGCTTCTTTGGATCACATTGAGGCCTACGCTGATAAAGGAAATTTCATCCGTTCAAAACGTGAAAGAAGCTTTCTGAGAAACGTCTTTCGGATCTGTGAGTTCATCTCACAGAGTTACAACCTCTGCCTCAAGAAGAAGTTTGCTAACACTCCTCTCGTGGAATCTGCAAAGTGATATTTGGAAGCCTATAGGGGGCCATGGTGATAAAGGAAATATCCTCACGTAATAAATAAAGAGAAGCTTTGTGAGAAACTGCATTGCCATGTGTGAATGCAACTCACAGAGTTACACGTTTCTCTTCAGTGATCAGTTTGTTAGTACAGTTTTCTGGAGATCTGCAATTAGATACTTCATAGCGCAATGAACATTACAGTGACAAAGGAAATATCCACAGATGAAAACTAGAAAGAAACTTTCTTAGAAACTTCTTGGTGATGTGTGAATTCATCTCACAGAGTTACACTTATGTTTCGTGGAGCAGTCCATTAACACTGTCTTTGAGGAATCTGAGAAGGGCTTCTTTGGATCACATTGAGGCCTACCCTGATAAAGAAAATTTCATCCGTTCAAAAGGTGAAAGAAGCTTTCTGAGAAACTTCTTTCTGATCTGTGAGTTCATCTCACAGAGTTACAACCTCTGCCTCAAGAAGCATTTTGCTAACACTCCTTTCGTGGAATCTGCAAAGTGATATTTTGGGAGCCTATTGAGGCCCATGGTGATAAGGGAAATATCCTCACATAATAACTAAAGAGAAGCTTTCTGAGAAACTGCATTGCCAGCACAGTTTTCTGGAAATCTGCAATTAGATACTTCATAGCGCAATGAACATTACAGTGACAAAGGAAATATACACAGATGAAAATTAGAAAGAAGCTTTCTTAGAAACTTCTTGGTGATGTGTGAATTCATCTCACAGAATTACACTTATGTTTCCTGTAGCAGTCCGTTAACACTGTCTTTGGGGAAACCGAGAAGGTCTTCTTTGGATCACTTTGAGGCCTACGCTGATAAAGGAAATTTCTTCCGTTCAAAACGTGAAAGAAGCTTTCTGAGAAACTTCTTTGTGATCTGTGAGTTCATCTCACAGAGTTACAACCTCTGCCTCAAGAAGCAGTTTGCTAACACTGTTTTCGTGGAATCTGCAAAGTGATATTTGGGAGCCTATTGGGCCCATGGTGATAAAGGAAATATCCTCACATAATAACTAAAGAGAAGCTTTCTGAGAAACTGCATTGCCATGTGTGAATGCATTTCACAGAGTTACACATTTCTCTTCAGTGATCAGTTTGTTAGCACAGTTTTCTGGAGATCTACAATTAGATACTTCATAGCGCAATGAACACTACAGTGATGAAGGAAATATCCACAGATGAAAACTAGAAAGAAGCTTTCTTAGAAACTTCTTGGTGATGTGTGAATTCATCTCACAGAGTTACACTTATGTTTCGTGGAGCTGTCCATTAACACTGTTTTTGGGGAAACTGAGAAGGGCTTCTTTGAATCACATTGAGGCCTACGCTGATAAAGGAAATTTCTTCCGTTCAAAACGTGAAAGAAGCTTTCTGAGAAACTTCTTTCTGATCTGTGAGTTCATCTCACAGAGTTACAACCTCTGTCTCAAGAAGCAGTTTGCTAACACTCTTTTCGTGGAATCTGCAAAGTGATATTTGGGAGCCTTTTGGGGCCCATGGTGATAAAGGAAATATCCTTACATAATAACTAAAGAGAAGCTTTCTGAGAAACTGCGTTGCCATGTGTGAATGCAACTCACAGAGTTCCACGTTTCTCTTCAGTGATCAGTTTGTTAGCACAGTTTTCTGGAGATCTGCAATTAGATACTTCATAGCGCAATGAACATTACAGTGACAAATTAAATATCCACAGATGAAAACTAGAGAGAAGCTTTCTTAGAAACTTCTTCGTGATGTGTGAATTCATCTCACAGAGTTACACTTATGTTTCGTGGAGCAGTCCATTAACACTGTCTTTGGGGAAACTGAGAAGGTCTTCTTTGGAACACTTTGAGGCCTATGCTAATAAAGGAAATTTCATCCGTTCAAAACGTGAAAGAAGCTTTCTGAGAAACTTCTTTCTGTTCTGTGAGTTCATCTCACAGAGTTACAACCTCTGCCTCAAGAAGCAGTTTGCTAACACTCTTTTCGTGGAATCTGCAAAGTGATATTTGGTAGCCTATTGGGCCCTTGGTGATAAAGGAAATATCCTCACATAATAACTAAAGAGAAGCTTTCTGAGAAACTGCATTGCCATGTTTGAATGTAACTCACATAGTTACACGTTTCTCTTCAGTGATCAGTTTGTTAGCACAGTTTTCTGGAGATCTGCAATTAGATACTTCATAGCGCAATGAACATAACAGTGACAAAGGAAATATCCACAGATAAAAACTAGAAAGAAGCTTTCTTAGAAACTTCTTGGTGATGTGTGAATTCATCTCACAGAGTTACACTTATGTTTCGTGGAGCAGTCCATTAACACTGTCTTTGGGGAAACTGAGAAGGTCTTCTTTGGATCACATTGAGGCCTACGCTGATAAAGGAAATTTCTTCCGTTCAAAACGTGAAAGAAGCTTTCTGAGAAACTTCTTTCTGATCTGTGAGTTCATCTCACAGAGTTACAACCTCTGCCTCAAGAAGCAGTTTGCTAACACTCTTTTCGTGGAATCTGCAAAGTGATATTTGGGAGCCTATTGGGCCAATGGTGATAAAGGAAATATCCTCACATAATAACTAAAGAGAAGCTTTCTGAGAAACTGCATTGCCATGTGTGAATGCAACTCACAGAGATACACGTTTCTCTTCAGTGATCAGTTTGTTAGCACAGTTATCTGGAAATCTGCAATTAGATACTTCATAGCGCAATGAACATTACAGTGACAAAGGAAATATCCACAGATGAAAACTAGAAAGAAGCCTTCTTAGAAACTTCTTGGTGATGTGTGAATTCACCTCACAGAGTTACACTTATGTTTCGTGGAGCAGTCCATTAACACTTTCTTGAGGAAACTGAGAAGGGCTTCTTTGGATCACATTGAGGCCTACCCTGATAAAGGAAATTTCATCAGTTCAAAACGTGAAAGAAGCTTTCTGAGAAACTTCTTTCTGATCTGTGAGTTCATCTCACAGGGTTACAACCTCTGCCTCAAGAAGAAGTTTGCGAACACTCTTCTCGTGGAATCTGCAAAGTGATGCTTGGGAGAATATAGGGGCCCATGGTGATAAAGGAAATATCCTCACATAATAACTAAAGAGAAGCTTTCTGAGAAACTGCATTTCCATGTGTGAATGCAACTCACAGAGTTACACGTTTTTCTTCAGTGATCAGTTTGTTAGAACAGTTGTCTGGAGATCTGCAATTAGATACTTCATAGTGCAATGAACATAACAGTGACAAAGGAAATATCCACCGATGAAAAATAGAAAGAAACTTTCTTAGAAACTTCTTGGTGATGTGTGAATTCATCTCACAGAGTTACACTTATGTTTCGTGGAGCAGTCCATTAACACTGTCTTTGAGGAATCTGAGAAGGGCTTCTTTGGATCACATTGAGGCCTACCCTGATAAAGGATATTTCATCCGTTCAAAACGTGAAAGAAGCTTTCTGAGAAACTTCTTCCTGATCTGTGAGTTCATCTCACAGAGTTACAACCTCTGCCTCAAGAAGAAGTTTGCTAACACTCTTCTCGTGGAATCTGCAAAGTGATATTTGGGAGCCTATAGGGGCCCATGGTGATAAAGGAAATATCCTCACATAATAACTAAAGAGAAGCTTTCTGAGAAACTGCATTGCCATGTGTGAATGCAACTCATAGAGTTACACGTTTCTCTTCAGTGATCAGTTTGTTAGCACAGTTTTCTGGAGATCTGCAGTTGGATACTTCATAGCGCAATGAACATTACAGTGACAAAGGAAATATCCACAGATGAAAACTAGAGAGAAGCTTTCTTAGAAACTTCTTGGTGATGTGTGAATTCATCTCACAGAGTTACACTTGTGTTTCTTGGAGCAGTCCATTAACACTGTCTTCGGGGAAACTGAGAATGGCTTCTTTGGATCACATTGAGGCCTACGCTGATAAAGGAAATTTCATCCGTTCAAAACGTGAAAGAAGCTTTCTGAGCAACTTCTTTCTGATCTGCGAGTTCATCTCACAGAGTTACAACCTCTGTTTCAAGAAGCAGTTTGCTAACACTCTTTTCGTGTAATCTGCAAAGTGATATTTGGGAGCCTATTGGGGCCCATGGTGATAAAGGAAATATCCTCACATAATAACTAAAGAGAAGCTTTCTGAGAAACTGCATTGCCATGTGTGAATGCAACTCAGAGAGTTACAAGTTTCTCTTCAGTGATCAGTTTGTTAGCACAGTTTTCTGGAGATCTGCAAGTAGATTCTTCATAGCGGAATGAACTTTACAGTGACAAAGGAAATATCCACAGATGAAAACTAGAAAGAAGCTTTCTTAGAAACTTCTTGGTGATTTGCGAACTCATCTCACAGAGTTACACTTATGTTTCATGGAGCAGTCCATTAACACTGTCTTTGAGGAATCTGAGAAGGGCTTCTTTGGATCACATTGAGGCCTACCCTGATAAAGGAAATTTCATCCGTTCAAAAGGTGAAAGAAGCTTTCTGAGAAACTCCTTTCTGATCTGTGAGTTCATCTCACAGAGTTACAACCTCTGCCTCAAGAAGCATTTTGCTAACAATCTTTTCGTGGAATCTGCAAAGTAATATTTTGGGAGCCTATTGAGGCCCTTGGTGATAAGGGAAATATCCCCACATAATACCTAAAGAGAAGCTTTCTGAGAAACTGCATTGCCAGCACAGTTTTCTGTAAATCTGCAATTAGATACTTCATAGCGCAATGAACATTACAGTGATAAAGGAAATATCCACAGATGAAAACTACAAAGAAACATTCTTAGAAACTTCTTGGTAATGTGTGAATTCATCTCACAGTGTTACACTTATGTTTCGTGGAGTAGTCCATTAACACTGTCTTTGAGGAATCTGAGAAGGGCTTCTTTGGATCACATTGAGGCCTACGGTGATAAAGGAAATTTCATCCGTTCAAAACGTGAAAGAAGCTTTCTGAGAAACTTCTTTCTGATCTGTGAGTTCATCTCACAGAGTTACAACCTCTGTCTCAAGAAGAAGTTTGCTAACACTCTTTTCGTGGAATCTGCAAAGTGATATTTGGGAGCCTATTGGGGGACATGGTGATAAAGGAAATGTCCTCACATAATAACTAAAGAGAAGCTTTCTGAGAAACTGCATTGCCATGTGTGAATGCAACTCACAGAGTTACACGTTTCTCTTCAGTGATCAGTTTGGTAGCACAGTTTTCTGGAGATCTGCAATTAGATACTTCATAGCGCAATGAACATTACAGTGACAAAGGAAATATGCACAGATGAAAACTAGAAACAAGCTTTCTCAGAAACTTCTTGGTGATGTATGAATTCACTTCTCCGAGTTACACTTATGTTTCATGGAGCAGTCTATTAACACTGTCTTTGAGGAATCTGAGAAGGGCTTCTTTGGATCACATTGAGGCCTACGCAGATAAAGGAAATTTCATCCGTTCAAAACGTGAAAGAAGCTATCTGAGACACTTCTTTCTGATCTGTGAGTTCATCTCACAGAGTTACAACCTCTGCCTCAAGAAGCAGTTTGCTAACACTCTTTTCGTGGAATCTGCAAAGTGATATTTGGGAGCCTATAGTTGCCCATGGTGATAAAGGAAATATCCTCACATAATAACTAAAGAGAAGCTTTCTGAGAAACTGCATTGCCAGCACAGTTTTCTGGAAATCTGCTATTAGATACTTCATAGTGCAATGAACATTACAGTGACAAAGGAAATATCCACAGATGAAAACTACAAAGAAGCTTTCTTAGAAACTTCTTGGTGATGTGTGAATTCATCTCACTGAGTTACACTTATGTTTCGTGGAGCAGTCCATTAACACTGTCTTTGAGGAATCTGAGAAAGGCTTCTTTGGATCACATTGAGGCCTACGCTGATAAAGGAAATTTCATCCGTTCAAAACGTGAAAGAAGCTTTCTGAGAAACTTCTTTCTGATCTGTGAGTTCATCTCACAGAGTTACAACCTCTGCCTCAAGAAGCAGTTTGCTAACACTCTTTTCGTGGAATCTTCAAAGTGATATTTGGGAGCCTATAGGGACCCATGGTGATAAAGGAAATATCCTCACATAATAACTAAAGAGAAGCTTTCTGAGAAACTGCATTGCCATGTGTGAATGTATTTCACAGAGTTACACGTTTCTCTTCAGTGATCAGTTTGTTAGCTCAGTTTTCTGGAGATCTACAATTAGATACTTCATAGCGCAATGAACACTACAGTGATGAAGGAAATATCCACAGATGAAAACTAGAAAGAAGCTTTCTTAGAAACTTCTTGGTGATGTGTGAATTCATCTCACAGAGTTACACTTATGTTTCGTGGAGCAGTCCATTAACACTGTTTTTGGGGAAACTGAGAAGGGCTTCTTTGAATCACATTGAGGCCTTCGCTGATAAAGGAAATTTCTTCCGTTCAAAACGTGAAAGAAGCTTTCTGAGAAACTTCTTTCTGATCTGTGAGTTCATCTCACAGAGTTACAACCTCTGCCTCAAGAAGCAGTTTGCTAACACTCTTTTCGTGGAATCTGCAAAGTGATATTTGGGAGCCTTTTGGGGCCAATGGTGATAAAGGAAATATCCTTACATAATAACTAAAGAGAAGCTTTCTGAGAAACTGCGTTGCCATGTGTGAATGCAACTCACAGAGTTACACGTTTCTCTTCAGTGATCAGTTTGTTAGCACAGTTCTCTGGAGATCTGCAATTAGATACTTCATAGCACAATGAACATTACAGTGACAAATTAAATATCCACAGATGAAAACTAGAGAGAAGCTTTCTTAGAAACTTCTTGGTGATGTGTGAATTCATCTCACAGAGTTACACTTATGTTTCGTGGAGCAGTCCATTAACACTGTCTTTGGGGAAACTGAGAAGGTCTTCTTTGGAACACATTGAGGCCTATGCTAATAAAGGAAATTTCATCCGTTCAAAACGTGAAAGAAGCTTTCTGAGAAACTTCTTTCTGTTCTGTGAGTTCATCTCACAGAGTTACAACCTCTGCCTCAAGAAGCAGTTTGCTAACACTCTTTTCGTGGAATCTGCAAAGTGATATTTGGGATCCTATTGGGCCCTTGGTGATAAAGGAAATATCCTCACATAATAACTAAAGAGAAGCTTTCTGAGAAACTGCATTGCCATGTGTGAATGTAACTCACATAGTTACACGTTTCTCTTCAGTGATCAGTTTGTTAGCACAGTTTTCTGGAGATCTGCAATTAGATACTTCATAGCGCAATGAACATATCAGTGACAAAGGAAATATCCACAGATAAAAACTAGAGAGAAGCTTTCTTAGAAACTTCTTGGTGATGTGTGAATTCATCTCACAGAGTTACACTTATGTTTCGTGGAGCAGTCCATTAACACTGTCTTTGGGGAAACTGAGAAGGTCTTCTTTGGATCACATTGAGGCCTACGCTGATAAAGGAAATTTCTTCCGTTCAAAACGTGAAAGAAGCTTTCTGAGAAACTTCCTTCTGATCTGTGAGTTCATCTCAGAGAGTTACAACCTCTGCCTCAAGAAGCAGTTTGCTAACACTCTTTTCGTGGAATCTGCAAAGTTATATTTGGGAGCCTATTGGGCCCATGGTGATAAAGGAAATATCCTCACATAATAACTAAAGAGAAGCTTTCTGAGAAACTGCATTGCCATGTGTGAATGCAACTCACAGAGATACACGTTTCTCTTCAGTGATCAGTTTGTTAGCACAGTTTTCTGGAAATCTGCAATTAGATACTTCATAGCGCAATGAACATTACAGTGACAAAGGAAATATCCAGAGATGAAAACTAGAAAGAAGCCTTCTTAGAAACTTCTTGTTGATGTGTGAATTCACCTCACAGAGTTACACTTATGTTTCGTGGAGCAGTCCATTAACACTTTCTTGAGGAAACTGAGAAGGGCTTCTTTGGATCACATTGAGGCCTACCCTGATAAAGGAAATTTCATCAGTTCAAAACGTGAAAGAAGCTTTCTGAGAAACTTCTTTCTGATCTGTGAGTTCATCTCACAGGGTTACAACCTCTGCCTCAAGAAGAAGTTTGCTAACACTCTTCTCGTGGAATCTGCAAAGTGATGCTTGGGAGAATATAGGGGCCCATGGTGATAAAGGAAATATCCTCACATAATAACTAAAGAGAAGCTTTCTGAGAAACTGCATTGCCATGTGTGAATGCAACTCACAGAGTTACACGTTTTTCTTCAGTGATCAGTTTGTTAGAACAGTTGTCTGGAGATCTGCAATTAGATACTTCATAGTGCAATGAACATAATAGTGACAAAGGAAATATCCACCGATGAAAAATAGAAAGAAACTTTCTTAGAAACTTCTTGGTGATGTGTGAATTCATCTCACAGAGTTACACTTATGTTTCGTGGAGCAGTCCATTAACACTGTCTTTGAGGAATCTGAGAAGGGCTTCTTTGGATCACATTGAGGCCTACCCTGATTAAGGATATTTCATCCGTTCAAAACGTGAAAGAAGCTTTCTGAGAAACTTCTTCATGATCTGTGAGTTCATCTCACAGAGTTACAACCTCTGCCTCAAGAAGCAGTTTGCTAACACTCTTTTCGTGGAATCTGCAAAGTGATATTTGGGAGCCTATTGGGGCCCATGGTGATAAAGGAAATATCCTCACATAATAAATATAGAGAAGCTTTCTGAGAAACTGCATTGCCATGTGTGAATGCAACTCACAGAGTTACACGTTTCTCTTCAGTGATCAGTTTCTTAGCACAGTTTTCTGGAAATCTGCAATTAGATACTTCATAGCGCAATGAACATTACAGTGACAAAGTAAATACCCACAGATGAAAACTAGAAAGGTTTCTTAGAAACTTCTTGGTGATGTGTGAATTCATCTCACAGAGTTACACTTATGTTTCGTGGAGCAGACCATTAACACTGTCTTTGAGGAATCTGAGACGGGCTTCTTTGGATCACATTGAGGCCTACCCTGATAAAGGAAATTTCATCCGTTCAAAACGTGAAGGAAACTTTCTGAGAAACTTCTTTCTGATCTGCGAGTTCATCTCACAGAGTTACAACCTCTGTTTCAAGAAGCAGTTTGCTTACACTCTTTTCGTGTAATCTGCAAAGTGATATTTGGGAGCCTATTGGGGCCCATGGTGATAAAGGAAATATCCTCACATAATAACTAAAGAGAAGCTTTCTGAGAAACTGCATTGCCAGCCCAGATTTCTGGAAATCTGCTATTAGATACTTCATAGCGCAATGAACATTACAGTGACAAAGGAAATATCCACAGATGAAAACTACAAAGAAGTTTCTTAGAAACTTCTTGGTGATGTCGAATTCATCTCACTGAGTTACACTTATGTTTCGTGGAGCAGTCCATTAACACTGTCTTTGAGGAATCTGAGAAAGGCTTCTTTGGATCACATTGAGGCCTACGCTGCTAAAGGAAATTTCATCCGTTCAAAACGTGAAAGAAGCTTTCTGAGAAACTTCTTTCTGATCTGTGAGTTCATCTCACAGAGTTACAACCTCTGCCTCAAGAAGCAGTTTGCTAACACTCTTTTCGTGGAATCTGCAAAGTGATATTTGGGAGCCTATAGGGACCCATGGTGATAAAGGAAATATCCTCACATAATAACTAAAGAGAAGCTTTCTGAGAAACTGCATTGCCATGTGTGAATGCAACTCGCAGAGTTACACTTTTCTCTTCAGCGATCAGTTTGTTAGCACAGTTTTCTGGAAATCTGCATTTAGATACTTCATAGCGCAATGAACATTACAGTGACAAAGGAAGTATCCACAGATGAAAACTAGAAAGAAGCTTTCTTAAAAACTTCTTGGTGATGTGTGAATTCATCTCACAGAGTTACACTTAAGTTTCGTGGAGCACTCCATTAACACTGCCTTTGGGGAAACTGAGAACGGCTTCTTTGGATCACATTGATGTCTACGCTGATAAAGGAAATTTCTTCCGTTCAATACGTGAAAGAAGCTATCTGAGACACTTCTTTCTGATCTGTGAGTTCATCTCACAGAGTTACAACCTCTGCCTCAAGAAGCAGTTTGCTAACACTCTTTTCGTGGAATCTGCAAGGTGATATTTGGGAGCCTATAGAGGCCCATGGTGAAAAAGGAAATATCCTCACATAATAACTAAAGAGAAGCTTTCTGAGAAACTTCTTTCTGATCTGTGAGTTCATCTCACAGAGTTACAACCTCGGCCTCAAGAAGCAGTTTGCTAACACTCTTTTCGTGGAATCTGCAAAGTGATATTTGGGAGCCTATTGGGGCCCATGGTGATAAAGGAAATATCCTCACATAATAACTAAAGAGAAGCTTTCTGAGAAACTGCATTGCCATGTGTGAATGCAACTCACAGAGTTACACGTTTCTCTTCAGTGATCAGTTTGTTAGCACAGTTTTCTGGAAATCTGCAATTAGATACTTCATAGCGCAATGAACATTACAGTGACAAAGGATGTATCCACAGATGAAAACTAGAAAGAAGCTGTCTTAGAAACTTCTTGGTGATGTGTGAATTCATCTCACAGAGTTACACTTATGTTTCGTGGAGCAGTCCATTAACACTGCCTTTGGGGAAACTGAGAGCGGCTTCTTTGGATCACATTGAGGCCTACGCTGATAAAGGAAATTTCTTCCGTTCAAAACGTGAAAGAAGCTATCTGAGACACTTCTTTCTGATCTGTGAGTTCATCTCACAGAGTTACAACCTCTGCCTCAAGAAGCAGTTTGCTAACACTCTTTTCGTGGAATCTGCAAAGTGATATTTGGGAGCCTATAGGGGCCCATGGTGATAAAGGAAATATCCTCACATAATAACTAAAGAGATGCTTTCTGAGAAACTGCATTGTCAGCACAGTTTTCTGGAAATCTGCATTAGATACTTCATAGCGCAATGAACATTACAGTGACAAAGGAAATATCCACAGATGAAAACTAGAAAGAAGCTTTCATAGAAACTTCTTGGTGATGTGTGAATTCATCTCACAGAGTTACACTTATATTTCATGGAGCAGTCCAATAACACTGTCTTTGAGGAATCTGAGAAGGGCTTATTTGGATCACATTGGGGCCTACGCTGATAAAGGAAATTTCATCCGTTCAAAACGTGAAAGAAGCTTTCTGAGAAACTTCTTTCTGATCTGTGAGTTCATCTCACAGAGTTACAACCTCTGCCTCAAGAAGCAGTTTGCTAACACTCTTTTCGTGGAATCTGCAAAGTGATATTTGAGAGCCTATAGGGGCCCATGGTGATAAAGGAGATATCCTCACATAATAACTAAAGAGAAGCTTTCTGAGAAACTGCATTGCCATGTGCGAATGCAACTCACAGAGTTACACGTTTCTCTTCAGTGATCAGTTTGTTAGCACAGTTTTCTGGAAATCTGCAATTAGATACTTCATAGCGCAATGAACATTACAGTGACAAAGGAAATACCCACAGATGAAAACTAGTAAAAAGCTTTCTTAGAAACTTCTTGGTGATGTGTGAATTCATCTCACAGAGTTACACTTATGTTTCGTGGAGCAGTCCATTAACACTCTCTTTGAGGAATCTGAGAAGGGCTTCTTTGGATCACATTGAGGCCTACCCTGATAAAGGAAACTTCATCCGTTCAAAACGTGAAAGAAGCTTTCTGAGAAACTTCTTTCTGATCTGTGAGTTCATCTCACAGAGTTACAACCTCTGCCTCAAGAAGCAGTTTGCTAACACTCTTTTCGTGGAATCTGCAAAGTGATATTTGGGAGCCTATAGGGGCCCATGGTGATAAAGGAAATATCCTCACATAATAACTAAAGAGAAGCTTTCTGACAAACTTCTTTCTGATCTGTGAGTTCATCTCACAGAGTTACAACCTCTGCCTCAAGAAGCAGTTTGCTAACACGCTTTTCATGGAATCTGCAAACTGATATTTGGGAGCCTATTGGGACTCTCGGGGATAAAGGAAATATCCTCACATAATAAATAAAGAGAAGCTTTCTGAGAAACTGTATTGCCATGTGTGAATGCAACTCACAGAGTTACACGTTTCTCTTCAGTGATCAGTTTGTTAGCACAGTTTTCTGGAAATCTGCATTTAGATACTTCATAGCGCAACGAACATTACAGTGATAAAGGAAGTATCCACAGATGAAAACTAGAAAGAAGCTGTCTTAGAAACTTCTTGGTGATGTGTGAATTCATCTCACAGAGTTACACTTATGTTTCGTGGAGCAGTCCATTAACACTGCCTTTGGGGAAACTGAGAAGGGCTTCTTTGGATCACATTGAGGCCTACGCTGATAAAGGAAATTTCATCCGTTCAAAACGTGAAAGAAGCTATCTGAGACACTTCTTTCTGATCTGTGAGTTCATCTCACAGAGTTACAACCTCTGCCTCAAGAAGCAGTTTGCTAATACTCTTTTCGTGGAATCTGCAAAGTGATATTTGGGAGCCTATAGGGGCCCACGGTGATAAAGGAAATATCCTCACATAATAACTAAAGAGAAGCTTTCTGAGAAACTGCATTGCCAGCACAGTTTTCTGGAAATCTGGTATTAGATACTTCATAGGGCAATGAACATTACAGTGACAAAGGAAATATCCACAGATGAAAACTAGAAAGAAGCTTTCTTAGAAACTTCTTGGTGATGTGTGAATTCATCTCACAGAGTTACACTTATGTTTCGTGGAGCAGTCCATTAACACTGTCTTTGAGGAATCTGAGAAGGGTTTCTTTGAATCACATTGAGGCGTACGCTGATAAAGGAAATTTCATCCGTTCAAAACGTGAGAGAAGCTTTCTGAGAAACTTCTTTCTGATCTGTCATTTCATCTCACAGAGTTACAACCTCTGCCTCATGAAGAAGTTTGCTAACACTCTTGTAGTGGAATCTGCAAAGTGATATTTGGGAGCCCATAGGGGCCCATGGTGATAAAGGAAATATCCTCACATAATAACTAAAGAGAAGCTTTCTGAGAAACTGCATTGCCATGTGTGAATGCAACTCACAGAGTTACACGTTTCTCTTCAGTGATCAGTTTGTTAACACAGTTTTCTGGAGATCTGCAATTAGATACTTCATAGCGCAATGAACATTACAGTAACAAAGGAAATATCCACAGATGAAAACTAGAAAGAAGCTTTCTTAGAAACTTCTTGGTGATGTGTGAATTCATCTCACAGAGTTAAACTTACGTTTCGTGGAGCAGTCTATTAATACTGTCTTTGAGGAATCTTAGAAGGGCTTCTATATATCACATTGAAGCCTACGCTGATAAAGGAAATTTCATCGGTTCAAAACGTGAAAGAAGCTTCTGAGAAACTTCTTTCTGATCTGTGAGTTCATCTCACAGAGTTACAACCTCTGCCTCAAGAAGCAGTTTGCTAACACTCTTTTCGTGGAATCTGCAAAGTGATATTTGGGAGCCTATTGGGGCCCATGGTGATAAAGGAAATATCCTCACATAATAACTAAAGAGAAGCTTTCTGAGAAACTGCATTGCCAGCACAGTTCTTTGGAAATCTGCAATTAGATACTTCATAGCGCAATGAACATTACAGTGACAAAGGAAATATCCACAGATGAAAACTAGAAAGAAGCTTTCTTAGAAACTTCTTGGTGATGTGTGAATTCATCTCACAGAGTTACACTTATGTTTCGTGGAGCAGTCCATTAACACTGTCTTTGAGGAATCTGAGAATGGCTTCTTTGAATCACATTGAGGCCTACGCTGATAAAGGAAATTTCATCCGTTCAAAACGTGAAAGAAGCTTTCTGAGAAACTTCTTTCTGATCTGTGAGTTCATCTCACAGAGTGACAACCTCTGCATCAAGAAGCAGATTGCTAACACTCTTTTCGTGGAATCTGCTAAGTGATATTTGGGAGCCTATTGGGACCCATGGTGATAAAGGAAATATCCTCACATAATAACTAAAGGGAAGCTTTCTGAGAAACTGCATTGCCATGTGTGAATGCAACTCGCAGAGTTACACGTTTCTCTTCAGTGATCAGTTTGTTAGCACAGTTTTCTGGAAATCTGCATTTAGATACTTCATAGCGCAATGAACATTACAGTGACAAAGGAAGTATCCACAGATGAAAACTAGAAAGAAGCTGTCTTAGAAACTTCTTGGTGATGTGTGAATTCATCTCACAGAGTTACACTTATGTTTCGTGGAGCAGTCCATTAACACTGTCTTTGAGGAAACTGAGGAGGGCTTCTTTGGATCACATTGAGGCCTACGCTGATAAAGGAAATTTCATCCGTTCAATACGTGAAAGAAGCTTTCTGAGAAACTTCTTTCTGATCTGTGAGTTCATCTCACAGAGTTACAACCTCTGCCTCAAGAAGCAGTTTGCTAACACTCTTCTCGTGGAATCTGCAAAGTGATATTTGGGAGCCAATAGGGGCCCATGGTGATAAAGGAAATATCCTCACATATTAACTAAAGAGAAGCTTTCTGAGAAACTGCATTGCCATGTGTGAATGCAACTCACAGAGTTACACGTTTCTCTTCAGTGATCAGTTTGTTAGCACAGTTTTCTGGAAATCTGCAATTAGATACTTCATACCGCAATGAACATTACAGTGACAAAGGAAATATCCACAGATGAAAACTAGAAAGATGCTTTCTTAGAAACTTCTTTGTGATGTGTGAATTCATCTCACAGAGTTACACTTATGTTTCGTGGAGCAGTCCATTAACACTGTCTTTGGGGAAAATGAGAAGGGCTTCTTTGGATCACATTGAGGCCTACGCTGATAAAGGAAATTTCATCCGTTCAAAACGTGAGAGAAGCTTTCTGAGAAACTTCTTTCTGATCTGTCATTTCATCTCACAGAGTTACAACCTCTGCCTCATGAAGCAGTTTGCTAACACTCTTTTCGTGGAATCTGCAATGTGATATTTGGGAGCCTATTGGGGCCCATGGTGATAAAGGAAATATCCTCACATAATAACTAAAGAGAAGCTTTCTGAGAAACTGCATTGCCATGTGTGAATGCAACTCACAGAGTTACACGTTTCTCTTCAGTGATCAGTTTGTTAGCACAGTTTTCTGGAAATCTGCAATTAGATACTTCATAGCGCAATGAACATTACAGTGACAAAGGAAATATCCACAGATGAAAACTAGAAAGAAACTTTCTTAGAAAGTTCTTGGTGATGTGTGAATTCATCTCACAGAGTTACACTTATGTTTCCTGGAGCAGTCCATTAACACTGTCTTTGAGGAATCTGAGAATGGCTTCTTTGGATCACATTGAGGCCGACGCTGATAAAGGAAATTTCATCCGTTCAAAACGTGAAAGAAGCTTTCTGAGAAACTTCTTTCTGATCAGTGAGTTCATCTCACAGAGTTACAACCTCTGCTCAAGAAGCAGTTTGCTAACACTCTTTTCGTGGAACCTGCAATGTGATATTTGGAAGCCTACTGGGGCCCATGGTGATAAAGGAAATATCCTCACATAATAACTAAAGAGAAGCTTTCTGAGAAACTGCATTGCCATGTGTGAATGCAACTCACAGAGTTACACGTTTCTCTTCAGTGATCAGTTTGTTAGCACAGTTTTCTGGAGATCTGAATATCGATACTTCATAGCGCAATGAACATTACTGTGACAAAGGAAATATCCACAGATGAAAACTAGAAAGAAGCTTTTTAGAAACTTCTTGGTGACGTGTGAATTCATCTCACAGAGTTACACTTATGTTTCATGGAGCAGTCCATTAACACTGTCTTTGGGGAAACTGAGAAGGGCTTCTTTGGATCACATTGAGGCCTACGCTGATAAAGGAAATTTCATCCATTCAAAACGTGAAAGAAGCTTTCTGAGAAACTTCTTTCTGATCTGTGTGTTCATCTCACAGAGTTACAACCTCTGCCTCAAGAAGCAGTTTGCTAACACTCTTTTCGTGGAATCTGCACAGTGATATTTGGGAGCCTATAGGGGCCCATTGTGATAAAGGAAATATCCTCACATAATAACTAAAGAGAAGCTTTCTGAGAAAGTGCATTGCCATGTGTGAATGCAACTGACAGAGTTACACGTTTCTCTTCAGTGATCAGTTTGTTAGCACAGTTTTCTGGAAATCTGCAATTAGATACTTCATAGCGCAATGAACATTACAGTGACAAAGGAAATATCCACAGATGAAAACTGGAAGGAAGCTTTCTTAGAAACTTCTTGGTGATGTGTGAATTCATCTCACAGAGTTACACTTATATTTCATGGAGCAGTCCATTAACACTGTCTTTGAGGAATCTGAGAAGGGCTTCTTTGGATCACATTGAGGCCTACGCTGATAAAGGAAATTTCATCCGTTCAAAACGTGAAAGAAGCTTTCTGAGAAACTTCTTACTGATCTGTGAGTTCATCGCACAGAGTTACAACCTCTGCCTCAAGAAGCAGTTTGCTAACACTCTTCGTGGAATCTACAAAGTGATATTTTGGAGCCTATTGGGGCCCATGGTGATAAAGGAAATATCCTCACATAATAACTAAAGAGAAGATTTCTGAGAAACTGCATTGCCATGTGTGAATGCAACTCACAGAGTTAAACGTTTCTCTTCAGTGATCAGTTTGTTAGCACAGTTTTCTGGAAATCTGCAATTAGATACTTCATAGCGCAATGAACATTAGAGTGACAAAGGAAATATCCACAGATGAAAACTAGAAAGAAGCTTTCTTAGAAACTTCTTGGTGATGTGTGAATTCATCTCACAGAGTTACACTTATGTTTCGTGGAGTAGTCCAGTAACACTGTCTTTGGGGAAACTGAGAAGGGCTTATTTGGATCACAATGAGGCATACGCTGATAAAGGAAATTTCTTCCGTTCAAAACGTGAAAGAAGCTTTCTGAGAAACTTCTTTCTGATCTGTGACTTCATCTCACATTGTTACAACCTCTGCCTCAAGAAGCAGTTTGCTAACACTCTTTTCTGGAATCTGCAAAGTGATATTTGGGAGCCTATTGGTGCCCATGGTGATAAAGGAAATATCCTCACATAATAACTAAAGAGAAGCTTTCTGAGAAACTGCCTTGCCATGTGTGAATGCAACTCACAGAGTTACACGTTTCTCTTCAGTGATCAGTTTGTTAGCACAGTTTTCTGGAAATCTGCAATTAGATACGTCATAGCACAATGAACATTACAGTGACAAAGGAAATATCCACAAATGAAAACTGGAAAGAAGCTTTCTTAGAAACTTCTTAGTGATGTGTGAATTCATCTCACAGAGTTACACTTATGTTTCGTGGAGCAGTCCATTAACACTGTCTTTGAGGAATCTGAGAAGGGCTTCTTTGGATCACATTGAGGCCTACGCTGATAAAGGAAATTTCATCCGTTCAAAACGTGAAAGAAGCTTTCTGAGAAACTTCTTTCTGTTCTGTGAGTTCATCTCACAGAGTTACAACCTTTTCCTCAAGAAGAAGTGTGCTAACACTCTTCTCGTGGAA
The DNA here is from genome assembly GCF_007565055.1 of Rhinopithecus roxellana. Lineage (NCBI taxonomy): Eukaryota > Metazoa > Chordata > Mammalia > Primates > Cercopithecidae > Rhinopithecus > Rhinopithecus roxellana. The sequence goes on from NC_044558.1 coordinate 710,512, forward strand.
TCTGCAAAGTGATATTTGGAGCGAGTAGGGGCACATGGTGATAAAGGAAATATCCTCACATAATAACTAAAGAGAAGCTTTCTGAGAAACTGCATTGCCATGTGTGAATGCAACTTACAGAGTTACACGTTTCTCTTCAGTGATCATTTTGTTAGCACAGTTTTCTGGAAATCTGCAATTAGATACTTCATAGCGCAATGAACATTACAGTGACAAAGGAAATATCCACAGATGAAAACTAGAAAGAAGCTTTCTTAGAAACTTCTCAGTGATGTGTGAATTCATCTCAGAGTTACACTTATGTGTCGTGGAGCAGTCCATTAACACTGTCTTTGGGGAAACTGAGAAGGGCTTCTTTGGATCACATTGACGCCTACGCTGATAAAGGAAATTTCATCCGTTCAAAACGTGTTAGAAGCTTTCTGAGAAACTTCTTTCTGATCTATGAGTTCATCTCACAGAGTTACAGCCTCTGCCTCAAGAAGCAGTTTGCTAACACTCTTTTCGTGGAATCTGCAAAGTGATATTTGGGAGCCTATTGGGGCACATGGTGATAAAGGAAATATCCTCACATAATAACTAAAGAGAAGCTTTCTGAGAAACTGCATTGCCATGTGGGAATGCAACTCACAGAGTTACACGTTTCTCTTCAGTGATCATTTTGTTAGCACAGGTTTCTGGAGATCTGCAATTAGATACTTCATAGCGCAATGCACATTGGAGTGACAAAGGAAATATCCACAGATGAAAACTAGAAAGAAGCTTTCTTAGAAGCTTCTTGGTGATGTGTGAATTCATCTCACAGAGTTACACTTATGTTTCGTGGAGCAGTCCATTAACACTGTCTTTGAGGAATCTGAGAAGGGCTTCTTTGGATCACATTGAGGCCTACGCTGATAAAGGAAATTTCATCCCTTCAAAACGTGAAAGAAGCTTTCTGAGAAACTTCTTGCTGATCAGTGAGTTCATCTCACAGAGTTACAACCTCTGCTCAAGAAGCAGTTTGCTAACACTCTTTTCGTGGAATCTGCAATGTGATATTTGGAAGCCTAATGGGGCCCATGGTGAAAAAGGAAATATCCTCACATAATAACTAAAGAGAAGCTTTCTGAGAAACTGCATTGCCATGTGTGAATGCAACTCACAGAGTTACACGTTTCTCTTCAGTGATCAGTTTGTTAGCACAGTTTTCTAGAAATCTGCAATTAGATACTTCATAGCGCAATGAACATTACAGTGACAAAGGATATATCCACAGATGAAAGCTAGAAAGAATCTATCTTAGAAACTTCTTGGTGATGTGTGAATTCATCTCACAGAGTTACACTTATGTTTCGTGGAGCAGTCCATTAACACTGTCTTTGGGGAAACTGAGAAGGGCTTCTTTGGATCACATTGAGGCCTACGCTGATAAAGGAAATTTCATCCGTTCAAAACGTGAAAGAAGCTTTCTGAGAAACTTCTATCTGATCTTTGAGTTCATCTCACGGAGTTACAACCTCTGCCTCAAGAAGCAGTTTGCTAACACTCTTTTCGTGGAATCTGCAAAGTGATATTTCGGAGCCTATTGGGGCCCATGGTGATAAAGGAAATATCCTCACATAATAACTAAAGAGATGCTTCTGAGAAACTGCATTGCCATGTGTGAATCCAACTCACAGAGTTACAAGTTTCTCTTCAGTGATCAGTTTGTTAGCACAGTTTTCTGGAGATCTGCAATTAGATACTTCATAGCGCAATGAACATTACAGTGACAAAGGAAATATCCACAGATGAAAACTAGAAAGAAGCTTTCTTAGAAACTTCTTGGTGATGTGTGAATTCATCTCACAGAGTTACACTTATGTATCGTGGAGCAGTCCATTAACACTGTCTTTGGGGAAACTGAGAAGGGCTTCTTTGGATCACATTGAGGCCTACGCTGATAAAGGAAATTTCATCCGTTCAAAACGTGAAAGAAGCTTTCTGAGAAACTTCTTTCGGATGTGTGAGTTCATCGCACAGAGTTACAACCTCTGCCTCAAGAAGCAGTTTGCTAACACTCTTTTCGTGGAATCTGCAAAGTGATATTTGGGAGCCTATTGGTGCCTATGGTGATAAAGGAAATATCCTCACATAATAACTAAAGAGAAGCTTTCTGAGGAACTGCATTGCCATGTGTGAATGCAACTCACAGAGTTACACGTTTCTCTTCAGTGATCAGTCTGTTAGCACAGTTTTCTGGAAATCTGCAATTAGATACTTCATAGCGCAATGAACATTACAGTGACAAAGGAAATATCGACAGACGAAAACTGGAAAGAAGCTTTCTTAGAAACTTCTTGGTGATGTGTGAATTCATCTCACAGAGTTACACTTATGTTTCGTGGAGCAGTCCATTAACACTGTCTTTGGTGAAACTGAGAAGGCATTCTCTTGATCACATTGAGTCCTACGCTGATAAAGGAAATTTCATCCGTTCAAAACGTGAAAGAAGCTTTCTGAGAAACTTCTTTCTGATCTGTGAGTTCATCTCACAGAGTTACAACCTCTGCCTCAAGAAGCAGTTTGCTAACACTCTTTTCGTGGAATCTGCAATGTGAGATTTGGGAGCCTATTGGGGCCCATGGTGATAAAGGAAATAGCCTCACATAATAACTAAAGAGAAGATTTCTGAGAAACTGCTTTGCCATGTGTGAATGCAACTCACAGAGTTAAACGTTTCTCTTCAGTGATCAGTTTGTTAGTACAGTTTTCTGGAGATCTGCAATTAGATACTTCATAAAGCAATGAACATTACAGTGACAAAGGAAATATCCACAGATGAAAACTAGAAAGAAACTTTGTTAGAAACTTCTTGGTGATGTGTGAATTCATCTCACAGAGTTACACTTATGTTTCATGGAGCAGTCCATTATCACTGTGTTTGGGGAAACTGAGAAGTTCTTCTTTGGATCACATTGGGGCCTAGGCTTATAAAGGAAATTTCATCCGTTCAAAACGTGAAAGAAGCTTTCTGAGAAACTTCTTTCTGATCTCTGAGTTCATCTCACAGAGTTACAAACTCTGCCTCAAGAAGCAGTTTGCTAACACTCTTTTCGTGGAATCTGCAAAGTGCTATTTGGGAGCCTATTGGGGCCCATGGTGATAAAGGAAATATCCTCACATAATAACTAAAGAGAAGCTTTCTGAGAAACTGCATTGCCATGTGTGAATGCAACTCACAGAGTTACACGTTTCTCTTCAGTGATCAGTCTGTTAGCACAGTTTTCTGGAAATCTGCAATTAGATACTTCATAGCGCAATGAACATTACAGTGACAAAGGAAATATCCACAGATGAAAACTAGAAAGAAGCTTTCTTAGAAACTTCTTGGTGATGTGTGAATTCATCTCACAGAATTACACTTATGTTTCGTGGAGCAGTCCATTAACACTGTCTTTGGGGAAACTGAGAAGGGCTTCTTTGGATCACATTGACGCCTACGGTGATAAAGGAAATTTCATCCGTTCAAAACGTGTTAGAAGCTTTCTGAGAAACTTCTTTCTGATCTGTGAGTTCATCTCACAGAGTTACAGCCTCTGCCTCAAGAAGCAGTTTGCTAACACTCTTTTCGTGGAATCTGCAAAGTGATATTTGGGAGCCTATTGGGGCACATGGTGATAAAGGAAATATCCTCACATAATAACTAAAGAGAAGCTTTCTGAGAAACTGCATTGCCATGTGGGAATGCAACTCACAGAGTTACACGTTTCTCTTCAGTGATCATTTTGTTAGCACAGGTTTCTGGAGATCTGCAATTAGATACTTCATAGCGCAATGCACATTGGAGTGACAAAGGAAATATCCACAGATGAAAACTAGAAAGAAGCTTTCTTAGAAGCTTCTTGGTGATGTGTGAATTCATCTCACAGAGTTACACTTATGTTTCGTGGAGCAGTCCATTAACACTGTCTTTGAGGAATCTGAGAAGGGCTTCTTTGGATCACATTGAGGCCTACGCTGATAAAGGAAATTTCATCCCTTCAAAACGTGAAAGAAGCTTTCTGAGAAACTTCTTGCTGATCAGTGAGTTCATCTCACAGAGTTACAACCTCTGCTCAAGAAGCAGTTTGCTAACACTCTTTTCGTGGAATCTGCAATGTGATATTTGGAAGCCTAATGGGGCCCATGGTGAAAAAGGAAATATCCTCACATAATAACTAAAGAGAAGCTTTCTGAGAAACTGCATTGCCATGTGTGAATGCAACTCACAGAGTTACACGTTTCTCTTCAGTGATCAGTTTGTTAGCACAGTTTTCTAGAAATCTGCAATTAGATACTTCATAGCGCAATGAACATTACAGTGACAAAGGATATATCCACAGATGAAAGCTAGAAAGAATCTATCTTAGAAACTTCTTGGTGATGTGTGAATTCATCTCACAGAGTTACACTTATGTTTCGTGGAGCAGTCCATTAACACTGTCTTTGGGGAAACTGAGAAGGGCTTCTTTGGATCACATTGAGGCCTACGCTGATAAAGGAAATTTCATCCGTTCAAAACGTGAAAGAAGCTTTCTGAGAAACTTCTATCTGATCTTTGAGTTCATCTCACGGAGTTACAACCTCTGCCTCAAGAAGCAGTTTGCTAACACTGTTTTCGTGGAATCTGCAAAGTGATATTTCGGAGCCTATTGGGGCCCATGGTGATAAAGGAAATATCCTCACATAATAACTAAAGAGATGCTTCTGAGAAACTGCATTGCCATGTGTGAATCCAACTCACAGAGTTACAAGTTTCTCTTCAGTGATCAGTTTGTTAGCACAGTTTTCTGGAGATCTGCAATTAGATACTTCATAGCGCAATGAACATTACAGTGACAAAGGAAATATCCACAGATGAAAACTAGAAAGAAGCTTTCTTAGAAACTTCTTGGTGATGTGTGAATTCATCTCACAGAGTTACACTTATGTATCGTGGAGCAGTCCATTAACACTGTCTTTGGGGAAACTGAGAAGGGCTTCTTTGGATCACATTGAGGCCTACGCTGATAAAGGAAATTTCATCCGTTCAAAACGTGAAAGAAGCTTTCTGAGAAACTTCTTTCGGATGTGTGAGTTCATCGCACAGAGTTACAACCTCTGCCTCAAGAAGCAGTTTGCTAACACTCTTTTCGTGGAATCTGCAAAGTGATATTTGGGAGCCTATTGGTGCCTATGGTGATAAAGGAAATATCCTCACATAATAACTAAAGAGAAGCTTTCTGAGGAACTGCATTGCCATGTGTGAATGCAACTCACAGAGTTACACGTTTCTCTTCAGTGATCAGTCTGTTAGCACAGTTTTCTGGAAATCTGCAATTAGATACTTCATAGCGCAATGAACATTACAGTGACAAAGGAAATATCGACAGACGAAAACTGGAAAGAAGCTTTCTTAGAAACTTCTTGGTGATGTGTGAATTCATCTCACAGAGTTACACTTATGTTTCGTGGAGCAGTCCATTAACACTGTCTTTGGTGAAACTGAGAAGGCATTCTCTTGATCACATTGAGTCCTACGCTGATAAAGGAAATTTCATCCGTTCAAAACGTGAAAGAAGCTTTCTGAGAAACTTCTTTCTGATCTGTCATTTCATCTCACAGAGTTACAACCTCTGCCTCATGAAGAAGTTTGCTAACACTCTTGTAGTGGAATCTGCAAAGTGATATTTGGGAGCCAATAGGGGCCCATGGTGATAAAGGAAATATCCTCACATAATAACTAAAGAGAAGCTTTCTGAGTAACTGCATTGCCATGTGTGAATGCAACTCACAGAGTTACACGTTTCTCTTCAGTGATCAGTTTGTTAACACAGTTTTCTGGAGATCTGCAATTAGATACTTCATAGCGCAATGAACATTACAGTAACAAAGGAAATATCCACAGATGAAAACTAGAAAGAAGCTTTCTTAGAAACTTCTTGGTGATGTGTGAATTCATCTCACAGAGTTAAACTTACGTTTCGTGGAGCAGTCTATTAATACTGTCTTTGAGGAATCTTAGAAGGGCTTCTATATATCACATTGAAGCCTACGCTGATAAAGGAAATTTCATCGGTTCAAAACGTGAAAGAAGCTTCTGAGAAACTTCTTTCTGATCTGTGAGTTCATCTCACAGAGTTACAACCTCTGCCTCAAGAAGCAGTTTGCTAACACTCTTTTCGTGGAATCTGCAAAGTGATATTTGGGAGCCTATTGGGGCCCATGGTGATAAAGGAAATATCCTCACATAATAACTAAAGAGAAGCTTTCTGAGAAACTGCATTGCCAGCACAGTTCTTTGGAAATCTGCAATTAGATACTTCATAGCGCAATGAACATTACAGTGACAAAGGAAATATCCACAGATGAAAACTAGAAAGAAGCTTTCTTAGAAACTTCTTGGTGATGTGTGAATTCATCTCACAGAGTTACACTTATGTTTCGTGGAGCAGTCCATTAACACTGTCTTTGAGGAATCTGAGAATGGCTTCTTTGAATCACATTGAGGCCTACGCTGATAAAGGAAATTTCATCCGTTCAAAACGTGAAAGAAGCTTTCTGAGAAACTTCTTTCTGATCTGTGAGTTCATCTCACAGAGTGACAACCTCTGCATCAAGAAGCAGTTTGCTAACACTCTTTTCGTGGAATCTGCTAAGTGATATTTGGGAGCCTATTGGGACCCATGGTGATAAAGGAAATATCCTCACATAATAACTAAAGAGAAGCTTTCTGAGAAACTGCATTGCCATGTGTGAATGCAACTCGCAGAGTTACACGTTTCTCTTCAGTGATCAGTTTGTTAGCACAGTTTTCTGGAAATCTGCATTTAGATACTTCATAGCGCAATGAACATTACAGTGACAAAGGAAGTATCCACAGATGAAAACTAGAAAGAAGCTGTCTTAGAAACTTCTTGGTGATGTGTGAATTCATCTCACAGAGTTACACTTATGTTTCGTGGAGCAGTCCATTAACACTGTCTTTGAGGAAACTGAGGAGGGCTTCTTTGGATCACATTGAGGCCTACGCTGATAAAGGAAATTTCATCCGTTCAATACGTGAAAGAAGCTTTCTGAGAAACTTCTTTCTGATCTGTGAGTTCATCTCACAGAGTTACAACCTCTGCCTCAAGAAGCAGTTTGCTAACACTCTTCTCATGGAATCTGCAAAGTGATATTTGGGAGCCAATAGGGGCCCATGGTGATAAAGGAAATATCCTCACATATTAACTAAAGAGAAGCTTTCTGAGAAACTGCATTGCCATGTGTGAATGCAACTCACAGAGTTACACGTTTCTCTTCAGTGATCAGTTTGTTAGCACAGTTTTCTGGAAATCTGCAATTAGATACTTCATACCGCAATGAACATTACAGTGACAAAGGAAATATCCACAGATGAAAACTAGAAAGATGCTTTCTTAGAAACTTCTTTGTGATGTGTGAATTCATCTCACAGAGTTACACTTATGTTTCGTGGAGCAGTCCATTAACACTGTCTTTGGGGAAAATGAGAAGGGCTTCTTTGGATCACATTGAGGCCTACGCTGATAAAGGAAATTTCATCCGTTCAAAACGTGAGAGAAGCTTTCTGAGAAACTTCTTTCTGATCTGTCATTTCATCTCACAGAGTTACAACCTCTGCCTCATGAAGCAGTTTGCTAACACTCTTTTCGTGGAATCTGCAATGTGATATTTAGGAGCCTATTGGGGCCCATGGTGATAAAGGAAATATCCTCACATAATAACTAAAGAGAAGCTTTCTGAGAAACTGCATTGCCATGTGTGAATGCAACTCACAGAGTTACACGTTTCTCTTCAGTGATCAGTTTGTTAGCACAGTTTTCTGGAAATCTGCAATTAGATACTTCATAGCGCAATGAACATTACAGTGACAAAGGAAATATCCACAGATGAAAACTAGAAAGAAACTTTCTTAGAAAGTTCTTGGTGATGTGTGAATTCATCTCACAGAGTTACACTTATGTTTCCTGGAGCAGTCCATTAACACTGTCTTTGAGGAATCTGAGAATGGCTTCTTTGGATCACATTGAGGCCGACGCTGATAAAGGAAATTTCATCCGTTCAAAACGTGAAAGAAGCTTTCTGAGAAACTTCTTTCTGATCAGTGAGTTCATCTCACAGAGTTACAACCTCTGCTCAAGAAGCAGTTTGCTAACACTCTTTTCGTGGAACCTGCAATGTGATATTTGGAAGCCTACTGGGGCCCATGGTGATAAAGGAAATATCCTCACATAATAACTAAAGAGAAGCTTTCTGAGAAACTGCATTGCCATGTGTGAATGCAACTCACAGAGTTACACGTTTCTCTTCAGTGATCAGTTTGTTAGCACAGTTTTCTGGAGATCTGAATATCGATACTTCATAGCGCAATGAACATTACTGTGACAAAGGAAATATCCACAGATGAAAACTAGAAAGAAGCTTTTTAGAAACTTCTTGGTGACGTGTGAATTCATCTCACAGAGTTACACTTATGTTTCATGGAGCAGTCCATTAACACTGTCTTTGGGGAAACTGAGAAGGGCTTCTTTGGATCACATTGAGGCCTACGCTGATAAAGGAAATTTCATCCATTCAAAACGTGAAAGAAGCTTTCTGAGAAACTTCTTTCTGATCTGTGTGTTCATCTCACAGAGTTACAACCTCTGCCTCAAGAAGCAGTTTGCTAACACTCTTTTCGTGGAATCTGCACAGTGATATTTGGGAGCCTATAGGGGCCCATTGTGATAAAGGAAATATCCTCACATAATAACTAAAGAGAAGCTTTCTGAGAAAGTGCATTGCCATGTGTGAATGCAACTGACAGAGTTACACGTTTCTCTTCAGTGATCAGTTTGTTAGCACAGTTTTCTGGAAATCTGCAATTAGATACTTCATAGCGCAATGAACATTACAGTGACAAAGGAAATATCCACAGATGAAAACTGGAAGGAAGCTTTCTTAGAAACTTCTTGGTGATGTGTGAATTCATCTCACAGAGTTACACTTATATTTCATGGAGCAGTCCATTAACACTGTCTTTGAGGAATCTGAGAAGGGCTTCTTTGGATCACATTGAGGCCTACGCTGATAAAGGAAATTTCATCCGTTCAAAACGTGAAAGAAGCTTTCTGAGAAACTTCTTACTGATCTGTGAGTTCATCGCACAGACTTACAACCTCTGCCTCAAGAAGCAGTTTGCTAACACTCTTCGTGGAATCTACAAAGTGATATTTGGGAGCCTATTGGGGCCCATGGTGATAAAGGAAATATCCTCACATAATAACTAAAGAGAAGCTTTCTGAGAAACTGCATTGCCATGTGTGAATGCAACTCACAGAGTTACACGTTTCTCTTCAGTGATCAGTTTGTTAGCACAGTTTTCTGGAAATCTGCAATTAGATACTTCATAGCGCAATGAACATTAGAGTGACAAAGGAAATATCCACAGATGAAAACTAGAAAGAAGCTTTCTTAGAAACTTCTTGGTGATGTGTGAATTCATCTCACAGAGTTACACTTATGTTTCGTGGAGTAGTCCAGTAACACTGTCTTTGGGGAAACTGAGAAGGGCTTATTTGGATCACAATGAGGCATACGCTGATAAAGGAAATTTCTTCCGTTCAAAACGTGAAAGAAGCTTTCTGAGAAACTTCTTTCTGATCTGTGACTTCATCTCACATTGTTACAACCTCTGCCTCAAGAAGCAGTTTGCTAACACTCTTTTCTGGAATCTGCAAAGTGATATTTGGGAGCCTATTGGTGCCCATGGTGATAAAGGAAATATCCTCACATAATAACTAAAGAGAAGCTTTCTGAGAAACTGCCTTGCCATGTGTGAATGCAACTCACAGAGTTACACGTTTCTCTTCAGTGATCAGTTTGTTAGCACAGTTTTCTGGAAATCTGCAATTAGATACGTCATAGCACAATGAACATTACAGTGACAAAGGAAATATCCACAAATGAAAACTGGAAAGAAGCTTTCTTAGAAACTTCTTAGTGATGTGTGAATTCATCTCACAGAGTTACACTTATGTTTCGTGGAGCAGTCCATTAACACTGTCTTTGAGGAATCTGAGAAGGGCTTCTTTGGATCACATTGAGGCCTACGCTGATAAAGGAAATTTCATCCGTTCAAAACGTGAAAGAAGCTTTCTGAGAAACTTCTTTCTGATCTGTGAGTTCATCTCACAGAGTTACAACCTCTTCCTCAAGAAGAAGTGTGCTAACACTCTTCTCGTGGAATCTGCAAAGTGATATTTGGAGCGAGTAGGGGCACATGGTGATAAAGGAAATATCCTCACATAATAACTAAAGAGAAGCTTTCTGAGAAACTGCATTGCCATGTGTGAATGCAACTTACAGAGTTACACGTTTCTCTTCAGTGATCATTTTGTTAGCACAGTTTTCTGGAAATCTGCAATTAGATACTTCATAGCGCAATGAACATTACAGTGACAAAGGAAATATCCACAGATGAAAACTAGAAAGAAGCTTTCTTAGAAACTTCTCAGTGATGTGTGAATTCATCTCAGAGTTACACTTATGTGTCGTGGAGCAGTCCATTAACACTGTCTTTGGGGAAACTGAGAAGGGCTTCTTTGGATCACATTGACGCCTACGCTGATAAAGGAAATTTCATCCGTTCAAAACGTGTTAGAAGCTTTCTGAGAAACTTCTTTCTGATCTGTGAGTTCATCTCACAGAGTTACAGCCTCTGCCTCAAGAAGCAGTTTGCTAACACTCTTTTCGTGGAATCTGCAAAGTGATATTTGGGAGCCTATTGGGGCACATGGTGATAAAGGAAATATCCTCACATAATAACTAAAGAGAAGCTTTCTGAGAAACTGCATTGCCATGTGGGAATGCAACTCACAGAGTTACACGTTTCTCTTCAGTGATCATTTTGTTAGCACAGGTTTCTGGAGATCTGCAATTAGATACTTCATAGCGCAATGCACATTGGAGTGACAAAGGAAATATCCACAGATGAAAACTAGAAAGAAGCTTTCTTAGAAGCTTCTTGGTGATGTGTGAATTCATCTCACAGAGTTACACTTATGTTTCGTGGAGCAGTCCATTAACACTGTCTTTGAGGAATCTGAGAAGGGCTTCTTTGGATCACATTGAGGCCTACGCTGATAAAGGAAATTTCATCCCTTCAAAACGTGAAAGAAGCTTTCTGAGAAACTTCTTGCTGATCAGTGAGTTCATCTCACAGAGTTACAACCTCTGCTCAAGAAGCAGTTTGCTAACACTCTTTTCGTGGAATCTGCAATGTGATATTTGGAAGCCTAATGGGGCCCATGGTGAAAAAGGAAATATCCTCACATAATAACTAAAGAGAAGCTTTCTGAGAAACTGCATTGCCATGTGTGAATGCAACTCACAGAGTTACACGTTTCTCTTCAGTGATCAGTTTGTTAGCACAGTTTTCTAGAAATCTGCAATTAGATACTTCATAGCGCAATGAACATTACAGTGACAAAGGATATATCCACAGATGAAAGCTAGAAAGAATCTATCTTAGAAACTTCTTGGTGATGTGTGAATTCATCTCACAGAGTTACACTTATGTTTCGTGGAGCAGTCCATTAACACTGTCTTTGGGGAAACTGAGAAGGGCTTCTTTGGATCACATTGAGGCCTACGCTGATAAAGGAAATTTCATCCGTTCAAAACGTGAAAGAAGCTTTCTGAGAAACTTCTATCTGATCTTTGAGTTCATCTCACGGAGTTACAACCTCTGCCTCAAGAAGCAGTTTGCTAACACTCTTTTCGTGGAATCTGCAAAGTGATATTTCGGAGCCTATTGGGGCCCATGGTGATAAAGGAAATATCCTCACATAATAACTAAAGAGATGCTTCTGAGAAACTGCATTGCCATGTGTGAATCCAACTCACAGAGTTACAAGTTTCTCTTCAGTGATCAGTTTGTTAGCACAGTTTTCTGGAGATCTGCAATTAGATACTTCATAGCGCAATGAACATTACAGTGACAAAGGAAATATCCACAGATGAAAACTAGAAAGAAGCTTTCTTAGAAACTTCTTGGTGATGTGTGAATTCATCTCACAGAGTTACACTTATGTATCGTGGAGCAGTCCATTAACACTGTCTTTGGGGAAACTGAGAAGGGCTTCTTTGGATCACATTGAGGCCTACGCTGATAAAGGAAATTTCATCCGTTCAAAACGTGAAAGAAGCTTTCTGAGAAACTTCTTTCGGATGTGTGAGTTCATCGCACAGAGTTACAACCTCTGCCTCAAGAAGCAGTTTGCTAACACTCTTTTCGTGGAATCTGCAAAGTGATATTTGGGAGCCTATTGGTGCCTATGGTGATAAAGGAAATATCCTCACATAATAACTAAAGAGAAGCTTTCTGAGGAACTGCATTGCCATGTGTGAATGCAACTCACAGAGTTACACGTTTCTCTTCAGTGATCAGTCTGTTAGCACAGTTTTCTGGAAATCTGCAATTAGATACTTCATAGCGCAATGAACATTACAGTGACAAAGGAAATATCGACAGACGAAAACTGGAAAGAAGCTTTCTTAGAAACTTCTTGGTGATGTGTGAATTCATCTCACAGAGTTACACTTATGTTTCGTGGAGCAGTCCATTAACACTGTCTTTGGTGAAACTGAGAAGGCATTCTCTTGATCACATTGAGTCCTACGCTGATAAAGGAAATTTCATCCGTTCAAAACGTGAAAGAAGCTTTCTGAGAAACTTCTTTCTGATCTGTGAGTTCATCTCACAGAGTTACAACCTCTGCCTCAAGAAGCAGTTTGCTAACACTCTTTTCGTGGAATCTGCAATGTGAGATTTGGGAGCCTATTGGGGCCCATGGTGATAAAGGAAATAGCCTCACATAATAACTAAAGAGAAGATTTCTGAGAAACTGCTTTGCCATGTGTGAATGCAACTCACAGAGTTAAACGTTTCTCTTCAGTGATCAGTTTGTTAGTACAGTTTTCTGGAGATCTGCAATTAGATACTTCATAAAGCAATGAACATTACAGTGACAAAGGAAATATCCACAGATGAAAACTAGAAAGAAACTTTGTTAGAAACTTCTTGGTGATGTGTGAATTCATCTCACAGAGTTACACTTATGTTTCATGGAGCAGTCCATTATCACTGTGTTTGGGGAAACTGAGAAGTTCTTCTTTGGATCACATTGGGGCCTAGGCTTATAAAGGAAATTTCATCCGTTCAAAACGTGAAAGAAGCTTTCTGAGAAACTTCTTTCTGATCTCTGAGTTCATCTCACAGAGTTACAACCTCTGCCTCAAGAAGCAGTTTGCTAACACTCTTTTCGTGGAATCTGCAAAGTGCTATTTGGGAGCCTATTGGGGCCCATGGTGATAAAGGAAATATCCTCACATAATAACTAAAGAGAAGCTTTCTGAGAAACTGCATTGCCATGTGTGAATGCAACTCACAGAGTTACACGTTTCTCTTCAGTGATCAGTCTGTTAGCACAGTTTTCTGGAAATCTGCAATTAGATACTTCATAGCGCAATGAACATTACAGTGACAAAGGAAATATCCACAGATGAAAACTAGAAAGAAGCTTTCTTAGAAACTTCTTGGTGATGTGTGAATTCATCTCACAGAATTACACTTATGTTTCGTGGAGCAGTCCATTAACACTGTCTTTGGGGAAACTGAGAAGGGCTTCTTTGGATCACATTGACGCCTACGCTGATAAAGGAAATTTCATCCGTTCAAAACGTGTTAGAAGCTTTCTGAGAAACTTCTTTCTGATCTGTGAGTTCATCTCACAGAGTTACAGCCTCTGCCTCAAGAAGCAGTTTGCTAACACTCTTTTCGTGGAATCTGCAAAGTGATATTTGGGAGCCTATTGGGGCACATGGTGATAAAGGAAATATCCTCACATAATAACTAAAGAGAAGCTTTCTGAGAAACTGCATTGCCATGTGGGAATGCAACTCACAGAGTTACACGTTTCTCTTCAGTGATCATTTTGTTAGCACAGGTTTCTGGAGATCTGCAATTAGATACTTCATAGCGCAATGCACATTGGAGTGACAAAGGAAATATCCACAGATGAAAACTAGAAAGAAGCTTTCTTAGAAGCTTCTTGGTGATGTGTGAATTCATCTCACAGAGTTACACTTATGTTTCGTGGAGCAGTCCATTAACACTGTCTTTGAGGAATCTGAGAAGGGCTTCTTTGGATCACATTGAGGCCTACGCTGATAAAGGAAATTTCATCCCTTCAAAACGTGAAAGAAGCTTTCTGAGAAACTTCTTGCTGATCAGTGAGTTCATCTCACAGAGTTACAACCTCTGCTCAAGAAGCAGTTTGCTAACACTCTTTTCGTGGAATCTGCAATGTGATATTTGGAAGCCTAATGGGGCCCATGGTGAAAAAGGAAATATCCTCACATAATAACTAAAGAGAAGCTTTCTGAGAAACTGCATTGCCATGTGTGAATGCAACTCACAGAGTTACACGTTTCTCTTCAGTGATCAGTTTGTTAGCACAGTTTTCTAGAAATCTGCAATTAGATACTTCATAGCGCAATGAACATTACAGTGACAAAGGATATATCCACAGATGAAAGCTAGAAAGAATCTATCTTAGAAACTTCTTGGTGATGTGTGAATTCATCTCACAGAGTTACACTTATGTTTCGTGGAGCAGTCCATTAACACTGTCTTTGGGGAAACTGAGAAGGGCTTCTTTGGATCACATTGAGGCCTACGCTGATAAAGGAAATTTCATCCGTTCAAAACGTGAAAGAAGCTTTCTGAGAAACTTCTTTCTGATCTGTGAGTTCATCTCACAGAGTTACAACCTCTGCCTCAAGAAGCAGTTTGCTAACACTCTTTTCGTGGAATCTGCAATGTGAGATTTGGGAGCCTATTGGGGCCCATGGTGATAAAGGAAATAGCCTCACATAATAACTAAAGAGAAGCTTTCTGAGAAACTGCTTTGCCATGTGTGAATGCAACTCAAAGAGTTAAACGTTTCTCTTCAGTGATCAGTTTGTTAGTACAGTTTTCTGGAGATCTGCAATTAGATACTTCATAAAGCAATGAACATTACAGTGACAAAGGAAATATCCACAGATGAAAACTAGAAAGAAGCTTTGTTAGAAACTTCTTGGTGATGTGTGAATTCATCTCACAGAGTTACACTTATGTTTCATGGAGCAGTCCATTATCACTGTGTTTGGGGAAACTGAGAAGTTCTTCTTTGGATCACATTGAGGCCTAGGCTTATAAAGTAAATTTCATCCGTTCAAAACGTGAAAGAAGCTTTCTGAGAAACTTCTTTCTGATCTCTGAGTTCATCTCACAGAGTTACAACCTCTGCCTCAAGAAGCAGTTTGCTAACACTCTTTTCGTGGAATCTGCAAAGTGCTATTTGGGAGCCTATTGGGGCCCATGGTGATAAAGGAAATATCCTCACATAATAACTAAAGAGAAGCTTTCTGAGAAACTGCATTGCCATGTGTGAATGCAACTCACAGAGTTACACGTTTCTCTTCAGTGATCAGTCTGTTAGCACAGTTTTCTGGAAATCTGCAATTAGATACTTCCTAGCGCAAGGAACATTACAGTGACAAAGGAAATATCCACAGATGAAAACTAGAAAGAAGCTTTCTTAGAAACTTCTTGGTGATGTGTGAATTCATCTCACAGAGTTACACTTATGTTTCGTGGAGCAGTCCATTAACACTGTCTTTGGGGAAACTGAGAAGGGATTCTTTGGATCACATTGAGGCCTACGCTGATAAAGGAAATTTCTTCCGTTCAAAACGTGAAAGAAGCTTTCTGAGAAACTTCTTTCTAATCTGTGAGTTCATCTCACAGAGTTACAACCTCTGCCTCAAGAAGAAGTTTGCTAACACTCTTCTCGTGGAATCTGCAAAGTGATATTTGGGAGCCCATAGGGGCACATGGTGATAAAGGAAATGTCCTCACATAATAACTAAAGAGAAGCTTTCTGAGAAACTGCATTGCCAGCGCAGTTTTCTGAAAATCTGCAATTAGATACTTCATAGCGCAATGAACATTACAGTGACAAAGGAAATATCCACAGATGAAAACTCGAAAGAAGCTTTCTTAGAAACTTGTTGGTGATGTGTGAATTCATCTCCCAGAGTTACACTTATGTTTCGTGGAGCAGTCCATTAACACTGTCTTTGGGGAAACTGAGAAGGGCTTCTTTGGATCACATTGAGGCCTACGCTGATAAAGGAAATTTCATCCGTTCAAAACGTGAAAGAAGCTTTCTGAGAAACTTCTTTCTGATCTGTGAGTTCATCTCACAGAGTTACAACCTATGCCTCAAGAAGCAGTTTGCTAACACTCTTTTCGTGGAATCTGCAAAGTGATATTTGGGAGCCTATTGGGGCCCATGGTGATAAAGGAAATATCCTCACATAATAACTAAAGAGAAGCTTTCTGAGAAACTGCTTTGCCATGTGTGAATGCAACTCACAGAGTTAAACGTTTCTCTTCAGTGATCAGTTTGTTAGTACAGTTTTCTGGAGATCTGCAATTAGATACTTCATAACGCAATGAACTTTACAGTGACAAAGGAAATATCCACAGATGAAAACTAAAAAGAAGCTTTGTTAGAAACTTCTTGGTGATGTGTGAATTCATCTCACAGAGTTACACTTATGTTTCGTGGAGCAGTCCATTATCACTTTGTTTGGGGAAACTGAGAAGTTCTTCTTTGGATCACATTGAGGCCTAGGCTGATAAAGGAAATTTCATCCGTTCAAAACGTGAAAGAAGCTTTCTGAGAAACTTCTTTCTGATCTGTGAGTTCATCTCACAGAGTTACAACCTCTGCCTCAAGAAGCAGTTTGCTAACACTCTTTTCGTGGAATCTGTATAGTGATATTTGGGAGCCTATTGGGGCCCATGGTGATAAAGGAAATAGCCTCACATAATAACTAAAGAGAAGCTTTCTGAGAAACTGCTTTGCCATGTGTGAATGCATCTCACAGAGTTACACGTTTCTCTTCAGTGATCAGTTTGTTAGTACAGTTTTCTGGAGATCTGCAATTAGATACTTCATAGCGCAATGAACATGACAGTGACAAAGGAAATATCCACAGATGAAAACTAGAAAGAAGCTTTCTTAGAAACTTCTTGGTGATGTGTGAATTCGTCTCACAGAGTTACACTTATGTTTCGTGGAGCAGTGCATTAACACTGTCTTTGTGGAAACTGAGAAGGGCTTCTTTGGATCACATTGAGGCCTAAGCTGATTAAGGAAATTTCTTCCGTTCAAAACGTGAAAGAAGCTTTCTGAGAAACTTCTTTCTGATCTGTTACTTCATCTCACAGAGTTACAACCTCTGCCTCAAGAAGAAGTTTGCAAACACTCTTCTCGTGGAATCTGCAAAGTGATATTTGGGAGCCCATAGGGGCACATGGTGATAAAGGAAATATCCTCACATAAAAACTAAAGAGAAGTTTTCTGAGAAACTGCATTGCCAGCGCAGTTTTCTGAAATTCTGCAATTAGATACTTCATAGCGCAATGAACATTACAGTGACAAAGGAAATATCCACAGATGAAAACTCGAAAGAAGCTTTCGTAGAAACTTGTTGGTGATGTGTGAATTCATCTCCCAGAGTTACACTTATGTTTCGAGGAGCAGTCCATTTACACTGTCTTTGGGGAAACTGAGAAGGGCTTCTTTGTATCACATTGAGGCCTACGCTGAGAAAGGAAATTTCATCCGTTCAAAACGTGAAAGAAGCTTCTGAGAAACTTCTTTCTGATCTGTGAGTTCATCTCACAGAGTTACAAACTCTGCCTCAAGAAGCAGTTTGCTAACACTCTTTTCGTGGAATCTGCAAAGTGATATTTGAGCGCCTGTAGGGGCACATGGTGATAAAGGAAATATCCTCACATAATAACTAAAGAGAAGCTTTCTGAGAAACTGTATTGCCATGTGTGAATGCAACTCACAGAGTTACACGTTTCTCTTCAGTGATCAGTTTGTTAGCACAGTTTTCTGGAAATCTGCAATTAGATACTTCATAGCGCAATGAACATTACAGTGACAAAGGAAATATCCACAGATGAAAACTAGAAAGAAGCTTTCTTAGAAACTTCTTGGTGATGTGTGAATTCATCTCACAGAGTTACACTTATGTTTCGTGGAGCAGTCCATTAACACTGTCTTTGAGGAATCTGAGAAGGGCTTCTTTGGATCACATTGAGGCCTACGCTGATAAAGGAAATTTCATCCGTTCAAAACGTGAAAGAAGCTTTCTGAGGAACTTCTTTCTGATCTGTGAGTTCATCTCACAGAGTTACAACCTCTGCCTCAAGAAGCAGTTTGCTAACACTCTTTTCGTGGAATCTGCAAAGTGATATTTGGGAGCCTATTGTGGCCCATGGTGATAAAGGAAATATCCTCACATAATAACTAAAGAGAAGCTTTCTGAGAAACTGCATTGCCATGTGTGAATGCAACTCACAGAGTTACACGTTTCTCTTCAGTGATCAGTTTGTTAGCACAGTTTTCTGGAAATCTGCAATTAGATACCTCATAGCGCAATGAACATTGCAGTGACAAAGGAAATATCCACAGATGAAAACTAGAAAGAAGCTTTCTTAGAAACTTCTTGGTGATGTGTGAATTCACCTCACAGAGTTACACTTATGTTTCGTGGAGCAGTCCATTAACACTGTCTTTGGGGAAACTGAGAGGGGCTTCTTTGGATCACATTGAGGCCTACGCTGATAAAAGAAATTTCATCCGTTCAAAACGTGAAAGAAGCTTTCTGAGAAACTTCTTTCGGATGTGTGAGTTCATCTCACAGAGTTACAACCTCTGCCTCAAGAAGCAGTTTGCTAACACTCTTTTCGTGGAATCTGCAAAGTGATAATTGGGGGCCTAAAATTGCCCATGGTGATAAAGGAAATATCCTCACATAATAACTAAAGACAAGCTTTCTGAGAAACTGCATTGCCATGTGTGAATGCAACTCACAGAGTTACACGTTTCTCTTCAGTGATCAGTCTGTTAGCACAGTTTTCTGGAAATCTGCAATTAGATACTTCGTAGCGCAATGAACATTACAGTGACAAAGGAAATATCCACAGACGAAAACTAGAAAGAAGCTTTCTTAGAAACTTCTTGGTGATGTGTGAATTCATCTCACAGAGTTACACTTATGTTTCGTGGAGCAGTCCATTAACACTCTCTTTGGTGAAACTGAGAAGGCATTCTCTGGATCACATTGAGGCCTACGCTGATAAAGGAAATTTCATCCGTTCAAAACGTGAAAGAAGCTTTCTGAGAAACTTCCTTCTGATCTGTGAGTTCATCTCACAGAGTTACAACCTCTGCCTCAAGAAGCAGTTTGCTAACACTCTTTTCGTGGAATCTGCAAAGTGATATTTGGGAGCCTATTGGGGCCCATGGTGATAAAGGAAATATCCTCACATAATAACTAAAGAGAAGCTTTCTGAGAAACTGCATTGCCAGCGCAGTTTTCTGAAAATCTGCAATTAGATACTTCATAGCGCAATGAACATTACAGTGACAAAGGAAATATCCACAGATGAAAACTCGAAAGAAGCTTTCTTAGAAACTTGTTGGTGATGTGTGAATTCATCTCCCAGAGTTACACTTATGTTTCGTGGAGCAGTCCATTAACATTGTCTTTGGGGAAACTGAGAAGGGCTTCTTTGGATCACATTGAGGCCTACGTTGATAAAGGAAATTTCATCCGTTCAAAACGTGAAAGAAGCTTCTGAGAAACTTCTTTCTGATCTGTGAGTTCATCTCACAGAGTTACAAACTCTGCCTCAAGAAGCAGTTTGCTAACACTCTTTTCGTGGAACCTGC
This sequence comes from Rhinopithecus roxellana, assembly GCF_007565055.1. Lineage (NCBI taxonomy): Eukaryota > Metazoa > Chordata > Mammalia > Primates > Cercopithecidae > Rhinopithecus > Rhinopithecus roxellana. Next base: position 730,365 of record NC_044558.1, read on the forward strand.
AAAGTGATATTTGGGCGCCTGTAGGGGCACATGGTGATAAAGGAAATATCCTCACATAATAACTAAAGAGAAGCTTTCTGAGAAACTACATTGCCATGTGTGAAGGCAACTCACAGAGTTACACGTTTCTCTTCAGTGATCGGTTTGTTAGCACAGTTTTCTGGAAATCTGCAATTAGATACTTCATAGCGCAATGAACATTACAGTGACAAAGGAAATATGCACAGATGAAAATTAGAAAGAAGCTTTCTTAGAAACTTCTTGGTGATGTGTGAATTCATCTCACAGAGTTACACTTATGTTTCGTGGAGCACTCCATTAACACTGTCTTTGAGGAATCTGAGAAGGGCTTCTTTGGATCACATTGAGGCCTACGCTGATAAAGGAAATTTCATCCGTTCAAAAAGTGAAATAAGCTTTCTGAGAAACTTGTTTCTGATCTGTGAGTTCATCTCACAGAGTTACAACCTCTGCCTCAAGAAGCAGTTTGCTAACACTCTTTTCGTGGAATCTGCAATGTGATATTTGGGAGCCTATTGTGGCCCATGGTGATAAAGGAAATATCCTCACATAATAACTAAAGAGAAGCTTTCTGAGAAACTGCATTGCCATGTGTGAATGCAACTCACAGAGTTACACGTTTCTCTTCAGTGATCAGTTTGTTAGCACAGTTTTCTGGAAATCTGCAATTAGATACCTCATAGCGCAATGAACATTGCAGTGACAAAGGAAATATCCACTGATGAAAACTAGAAAGAAGCTTTCTTAGAAACTTCTTGGTGATGTGTGAATTCATCTCACAGAGTTACACTTATGTTTCGTGGAGCAGTCCATTAACACTGTCTTTGGGGAAACTGAGAAGGGCTTCTTTGGATCACATTGAGGCCTACGCTGATAAAGGAAATTTCATCCATTCAAAACGTGAAAGAAGCTTTCTGAGAAACTTCTTTCGGATGTGTGAGTTCATCTCACAGAGTTACAACCTCTGCCTCAAGAAGCAGTTTGCTAACACTCTTTTCGTGGAATCTGCAAAGTGATATTTGGGAGCCTATTGGTGCCCATGGTGATAAAGGAAATATCCTCACATAATAACTAAAGAGAAGCTTTCTGAGAAACTGCATTGCCATGTGTGAATGCAACTCACAGAGTTACACGTTTCTCTTCAGTGATCAGTTTGTTAGCACAGTTTTCTGGAAATCTGCAATTAGATACGTCATAGCGCAATGAACATTACAGTGACAAAGGAAATATCCACAGATGAAAACTAGAAAGATGCTTTCTTAGAAACTTCTTGGTGATGTGTGAATTCATCTCACAGAGTTACACTTATGTTTCGTGGAGCAGTCCATTAACACTGTCTTTGGGGAAACTGAGAAGGGCTTCTTTGGATCACATTGAGGCCTACGCTGATAAAGGAAATTTCATCCGTTCAAAACGTGAAAGAAGCTTTCTGAGAAACTTTTTCGGATGTGTGAGTTCATCTCACAGAGTTACAACCTCTGCCTCAAGAAGCAGTTTGCTAACACTCTTTTCGTGGAATCTGCAAAGTGATATTTGGGAGCCTATTGGTGCCCATGGTGATAAAGGAAATATCCTCACATAATAACTAAAGAGAAGCTTTCTGAGAAACTGCATTGCCATGTGTGAATGCAACTCACAGAGTTACACGTTTCTCTTCAGTGATCAGTCTGTTAGCACAGTTTTCTGGAAATCTGCAATTAGATACTTCCTAGCGCAAGGAACATTACAGTGACAAAGGAAATATCCACAGATGAAAACTAGAATGAAGCTTTCTTAGAAACTTCTTGGTGATGTGTGAATTCATCTCACAGAGTTACACTTATGTTTCGTGGAGCAGTCCATTAACACTGTCTTTGGGGAAACTGAGAAGGGATTCTTTGGATCACATTGAGGCCTACGCTGATAAAGGAAATTTCAACCGTTCAAAACCTGAAAGAAGCTTTCTGAGAAACTTCTTTCTGATCTGTTACTTCATCTCACAGAGTTACAACCTCTGCCTCAAGAAGAAGTTTGCTAACACTCTTCTCGTGGAATCTGCAAAGTGATATTTGGGAGCCCATAGGGGCACATGGTGATAAAGGAAATATCCTCACATAATAACTAAAGAGAAGCTTTCTGAGAAACTGCATTGCCAGCGCAGTTTTCTGAAAATCTGCAATTAGATACTTCATAGCGCAATGAACATTACAGTGACAAAGGAAATATCCACAGATGAAAACTCGAAAGAAGCTTTCTTAGAAACTTGTTGGTGATGTGTGAATTCATCTCCCAGAGTTACACTTATGTTTCGTGGAGCAGTCCATTAACATTGTCTTTGGGGAAACTGAGAAGGGCTTCTTTGGATCACATTGAGGCCTAAGCTGATTAAGGAAATTTCTTCCGTTCAAAACGTGAAAGAAGCTTTCTGAGAAACTTCTTTCTGATCTGTTACTTCATCTCACAGAGTTACAACCTCTGCCTCAAGAAGAAGTTTGCAAACACTCTTCTCGTGGAATCTGCAAAGTGATATTTGGGAGCCCATAGGGGCACATGGTGATAAAGGAAATATCCTCACATAAAAACTAAAGAGAAGTTTTCTGAGAAACTGCATTGCCAGCGCAGTTTTCTGAAATTCTGCAATTAGATACTTCATAGCGCAATGAACATTACAGTGACAAAGGAAATATCCACAGATGAAAACTCGAAAGAAGCTTTCGTAGAAACTTGTTGGTGATGTGTGAATTCATCTCCCAGAGTTACACTTATGTTTCGAGGAGCAGTCCATTTACACTGTCTTTGGGGAAACTGAGAAGGGCTTCTTTGTATCACATTGAGGCCTACGCTGAGAAAGGAAATTTCATCCGTTCAAAACGTGAAAGAAGCTTCTGAGAAACTTCTTTCTGATCTGTGAGTTCATCTCACAGAGTTACAAACTCTGCCTCAAGAAGCAGTTTGCTAACACTCTTTTCGTGGAATCTGCAAAGTGATATTTGAGCGCCTGTAGGGGCACATGGTGATAAAGGAAATATCCTCACATAATAACTAAAGAGAAGCTTTCTGAGAAACTGTATTGCCATGTGTGAATGCAACTCACAGAGTTACACGTTTCTCTTCAGTGATCAGTTTGTTAGCACAGTTTTCTGGAAATCTGCAATTAGATACTTCATAGCGCAATGAACATTACAGTGACAAAGGAAATATCCACAGATGAAAACTAGAAAGAAGCTTTCTTAGAAACTTCTTGGTGATGTGTGAATTCATCTCACAGAGTTACACTTATGTTTCGTGGAGCAGTCCATTAACACTGTCTTTGAGGAATCTGAGAAGGGCTTCTTTGGATCACATTGAGGCCTACGCTGATAAAGGAAATTTCATCCGTTCAAAACGTGAAAGAAGCTTTCTGAGGAACTTCTTTCTGATCTGTGAGTTCATCTCACAGAGTTACAACCTCTGCCTCAAGAAGCAGTTTGCTAACACTCTTTTCGTGGAATCTGCAAAGTGATATTTGGGAGCCTATTGTGGCCCATGGTGATAAAGGAAATATCCTCACATAATAACTAAAGAGAAGCTTTCTGAGAAACTGCATTGCCATGTGTGAATGCAACTCACAGAGTTACACGTTTCTCTTCAGTGATCAGTTTGTTAGCACAGTTTTCTGGAAATCTGCAATTAGATACCTCATAGCGCAATGAACATTGCAGTGACAAAGGAAATATCCACAGATGAAAACTAGAAAGAAGCTTTCTTAGAAACTTCTTGGTGATGTGTGAATTCACCTCACAGAGTTACACTTATGTTTCGTGGAGCAGTCCATTAACACTGTCTTTGGGGAAACTGAGAGGGGCTTCTTTGGATCACATTGAGGCCTACGCTGATAAAAGAAATTTCATCCGTTCAAAACGTGAAAGAAGCTTTCTGAGAAACTTCTTTCGGATGTGTGAGTTCATCTCACAGAGTTACAACCTCTGCCTCAAGAAGCAGTTTGCTAACACTCTTTTCGTGGAATCTGCAAAGTGATAATTGGGGGCCTAAAATTGCCCATGGTGATAAAGGAAATATCCTCACATAATAACTAAAGACAAGCTTTCTGAGAAACTGCATTGCCATGTGTGAATGCAACTCACAGAGTTACACGTTTCTCTTCAGTGATCAGTCTGTTAGCACAGTTTTCTGGAAATCTGCAATTAGATACTTCGTAGCGCAATGAACATTACAGTGACAAAGGAAATATCCACAGACGAAAACTAGAAAGAAGCTTTCTTAGAAACTTCTTGGTGATGTGTGAATTCATCTCACAGAGTTACACTTATGTTTCGTGGAGCAGTCCATTAACACTCTCTTTGGTGAAACTGAGAAGGCATTCTCTGGATCACATTGAGGCCTACGCTGATAAAGGAAATTTCATCCGTTCAAAACGTGAAAGAAGCTTTCTGAGAAACTTCCTTCTGATCTGTGAGTTCATCTCACAGAGTTACAACCTCTGCCTCAAGAAGCAGTTTGCTAACACTCTTTTCGTGGAATCTGCAAAGTGATATTTGGGAGCCTATTGGGGCCCATGGTGATAAAGGAAATATCCTCACATAATAACTAAAGAGAAGCTTTCTGAGAAACTGCATTGCCAGCGCAGTTTTCTGAAAATCTGCAATTAGATACTTCATAGCGCAATGAACATTACAGTGACAAAGGAAATATCCACAGATGAAAACTCGAAAGAAGCTTTCTTAGAAACTTGTTGGTGATGTGTGAATTCATCTCCCAGAGTTACACTTATGTTTCGTGGAGCAGTCCATTAACATTGTCTTTGGGGAAACTGAGAAGGGCTTCTTTGGATCACATTGAGGCCTACGTTGATAAAGGAAATTTCATCCGTTCAAAACGTGAAAGAAGCTTCTGAGAAACTTCTTTCTGATCTGTGAGTTCATCTCACAGAGTTACAAACTCTGCCTCAAGAAGCAGTTTGCTAACACTCTTTTCGTGGAACCTGCAAAGTGATATTTGGGCGCCTGTAGGGGCACATGGTGATAAAGGAAATATCCTCACATAATAACTAAAGAGAAGCTTTCTGAGAAACTACATTGCCATGTGTGAAGGCAACTCACAGAGTTACACGTTTCTCTTCAGTGATCGGTTTGTTAGCACAGTTTTCTGGAAATCTGCAATTAGATACTTCATAGCGCAATGAACATTACAGTGACAAAGGAAATATGCACAGATGAAAATTAGAAAGAAGCTTTCTTAGAAACTTCTTGGTGATGTGTGAATTCATCTCACAGAGTTACACTTATGTTTCGTGGAGCACTCCATTAACACTGTCTTTGAGGAATCTGAGAAGGGCTTCTTTGGATCACATTGAGGCCTACGCTGATAAAGGAAATTTCATCCGTTCAAAAAGTGAAATAAGCTTTCTGAGAAACTTGTTTCTGATCTGTGAGTTCATCTCACAGAGTTACAACCTCTGCCTCAAGAAGCAGTTTGCTAACACTCTTTTCGTGGAATCTGCAATGTGATATTTGGGAGCCTATTGTGGCCCATGGTGATAAAGGAAATATCCTCACATAATAACTAAAGAGAAGCTTTCTGAGAAACTGCATTGCCATGTGTGAATGCAACTCACAGAGTTACACGTTTCTCTTCAGTGATCAGTTTGTTAGCACAGTTTTCTGGAAATCTGCAATTAGATACCTCATAGCGCAATGAACATTGCAGTGACAAAGGAAATATCCACTGATGAAAACTAGAAAGAAGCTTTCTTAGAAACTTCTTGGTGATGTGTGAATTCATCTCACAGAGTTACACTTATGTTTCGTGGAGCAGTCCATTAACACTGTCTTTGGGGAAACTGAGAAGGGCTTCTTTGGATCACATTGAGGCCTACGCTGATAAAGGAAATTTCATCCATTCAAAACGTGAAAGAAGCTTTCTGAGAAACTTCTTTCGGATGTGTGAGTTCATCTCACAGAGTTACAACCTCTGCCTCAAGAAGCAGTTTGCTAACACTCTTTTCGTGGAATCTGCAAAGTGATATTTGGGAGCCTATTGGTGCCCATGGTGATAAAGGAAATATCCTCACATAATAACTAAAGAGAAGCTTTCTGAGAAACTGCATTGCCATGTGTGAATGCAACTCACAGAGTTACACGTTTCTCTTCAGTGATCAGTTTGTTAGCACAGTTTTCTGGAAATCTGCAATTAGATACGTCATAGCGCAATGAACATTACAGTGACAAAGGAAATATCCACAGATGAAAACTAGAAAGATGCTTTCTTAGAAACTTCTTGGTGATGTGTGAATTCATCTCACAGAGTTACACTTATGTTTCGTGGAGCAGTCCATTAACACTGTCTTTGGGGAAACTGAGAAGGGCTTCTTTGGATCACATTGAGGCCTACGCTGATAAAGGAAATTTCATCCGTTCAAAACGTGAAAGAAGCTTTCTGAGAAACTTTTTCGGATGTGTGAGTTCATCTCACAGAGTTACAACCTCTGCCTCAAGAAGCAGTTTGCTAACACTCTTTTCGTGGAATCTGCAAAGTGATATTTGGGAGCCTATTGGTGCCCATGGTGATAAAGGAAATATCCTCACATAATAACTAAAGAGAAGCTTTCTGAGAAACTGCATTGCCATGTGTGAATGCAACTCACAGAGTTACACGTTTCTCTTCAGTGATCAGTCTGTTAGCACAGTTTTCTGGAAATCTGCAATTAGATACTTCCTAGCGCAAGGAACATTACAGTGACAAAGGAAATATCCACAGATGAAAACTAGAATGAAGCTTTCTTAGAAACTTCTTGGTGATGTGTGAATTCATCTCACAGAGTTACACTTATGTTTCGTGGAGCAGTCCATTAACACTGTCTTTGGGGAAACTGAGAAGGGATTCTTTGGATCACATTGAGGCCTACGCTGATAAAGGAAATTTCAACCGTTCAAAACCTGAAAGAAGCTTTCTGAGAAACTTCTTTCTGATCTGTTACTTCATCTCACAGAGTTACAACCTCTGCCTCAAGAAGAAGTTTGCTAACACTCTTCTCGTGGAATCTGCAAAGTGATATTTGGGAGCCCATAGGGGCACATGGTGATAAAGGAAATATCCTCACATAATAACTAAAGAGAAGCTTTCTGAGAAACTGCATTGCCAGCGCAGTTTTCTGAAAATCTGCAATTAGATACTTCATAGCGCAATGAACATTACAGTGACAAAGGAAATATCCACAGATGAAAACTCGAAAGAAGCTTTCTTAGAAACTTGTTGGTGATGTGTGAATTCATCTCCCAGAGTTACACTTATGTTTCGTGGAGCAGTCCATTAACATTGTCTTTGGGGAAACTGAGAAGGGCTTCTTTGGATCACATTGAGGCCTACGCTGATAAAGGAAATTTCATCCGTTCAAAACGTGAAAGAAGCTTCTGAGAAACTTCTTTCTGATCTGTGAGTTCATCTCACAGAGTTACAAACTCTGCCTCAAGAAGCAGTTTGCTAACACTCTTTTCGTGGAATCTGCAAAGTGATATTTGGGCGCCTGTAGGGGCACATGGTGATAAAGGAAATATCCTCACATAATAACTAAAGAGAAGCTTTCTGAGAAACTGCATTGCCATGTGTGAAGGCAACTCACAGAGTTACACGTTTCTCTTCAGTGATCGGTTTGTTAGCACAGTTTTCTGGAAATCTGCAATTAGATACTTCATAGCGCAATGAACATTACAGTGACAAAGGAAATATCCACAGATGAAAATTAGAAAGAAGCTTTCTTAGAAACTTCTTGGTGATGTGTGAATTCATCTCACAGAGTTACACTTATGTTTCGTGGAGCAGTCCATTAAAACTGTCTTTGAGGAATCTGAGAAGGGCTTCTTTGGATCACATTGAGGCCTACGCTGATAAAGGAAATTTCATCCGTTCAAAACGTGAAAGAAGCTTTCTGAGAAACTTGTTTCTGATCTGTGAGTTCATCTCACAGAGTTACAACCTCTGCCTCAAGAAGCAGTTTGCTAACACTCTTTTCGTGGAATCTGCAATGTGATATTTGGGAGCCTATTGTGGCCCATGGTGATAAAGGAAATATCCTCACATAATAACTAAAGAGAAGCTTTCTGAGAAACTGCATTGCCATGTGTGAATGCAACTCACAGAGTTACACGTTTCTCTTCAGTGATCAGTTTGTTAGCACAGTTTTCTGGAAATCTGCAATTAGATACCTCATAGCGCAATGAACATTGCAGTGACAAAGGAAATATCCACTGATGAAAACTAGAAAGAAGCTTTCTTAGAAACTTCTTGGTGATGTGTGAATTCATCTCACAGAGTTACACTTATGTTTCGTGCAGCAGTCCATTAACACTGTCTTTGGGGAAACTGAGAAGGGCTTCTTTGGATCACATTGAGGCCTACGCTGATAAAGGAAATTTCATCCATTCAAAACGTGAAAGAAGCTTTCTGAGAAACTTCTTTCGGATGTGTGAGTTCATCTCACAGAGTTACAACCTCTGCCTCAAGAAGCAGTTTGCTAACACTCTTTTCGTGGAATCTGCAAAGTGATATTTGGGAGCCTATTGGGGCGCATGGTGATAAAGGAAATATCCTCACATAATAACTAAAGAGAAGCTTTCTGAGAAACTGCTTTGCCATGTGTGAATGCAACTCACAGAGTTAAACGTTTCTCTTCAGTGATCAGTTTGTTAGTACAGTTTTCTGGAGATCTGCAATTAGATACTTCATAACGCAATGAACATTACAGTGACAAAGGAAATATCCACAGATGAAAACTAGAAAGAAGCTTTGTTAGAAACTTCTTGGTGATGTGTGAATTTATCTCACAGAGTTACACTTATGTTTCGTGGAGCAGTCCATTATCACTGTGTTTGGGGAAACTGAGAAGTTCTTCTTTGGATCACATTGAGGCCTAGGCTGAAAAAGGAAATTTCATCCGTTCAAAACGTGAAAGAAGCTTTCTGAGAAACTTCTTTCTGATCTGTGAGTTCATCTCACAGAGTTACAACCTCTGCCTCAAGAAGCAGTTTGCTAACACTCTTTTCGTGGAATCTGCAAAGTGATATTTGGGAGCCTATTGGGGCCCATGGTGATAAAGGAAATATCCTCACATAATAACTAAAGAGAAGCTTTCTGAGAAACTGCATTGCCATGTGTGAATGCAACTCTCAGAGTTACACGTTTCTCTTCAGTGATCAGTCTGTTAGCACAGTTTTCTGGAAATCTGCAATTAGATACTTCCTAGCGCAAGGAACATTACAGTGACAAAGGAAATATCCACAGATGAAAACTAGAATGAAGCTTTCTTAGAAACTTCTTGGTGATGTGTGAATTCATCTCACAGAGTTACACTTATGTTTCGTGGAGCAGTCCATTAACACTGTCTTTGGGGAAACTGAGAAGGGATTCTTTGGATCACATTGAGGCCTACGCTGATAAAGGAAATTTCATCCGTTCAAAACCTGAAAGAAGCTTTCTGAGAAACTTCTTTCTGATCTGTGAGTTCATCTCACAGAGTTACAACCTCTGCCTCAAGAAGCAGTTTGCTAACACTCTTTTCGTGGAATCTGCAAAGTGATATTTGGGAGCCTATTGGGGCCCATGGTGATAAAGGAAATATCCTCACATAATAAATAAAGAGAAGCTTTCTGAGAAACTGCAATGCCATGTGTGAATGCAACTCACAGAGTTGCACGTTTCTCTTCAGTGATCAGTCTGTTAGCACAGTTTTCTGGAAATCTGCAATTAGATACTTCATAGCGCAATGAACATTACAGTGACAAAGGAAATATTCACAGATGAAAACTAGAAAGAAGCTTTGTTAGAAACTTCTTGGTGATGTGTGAATTCGTCTCACAGAGTTACAATTATGTTTCGTGGAGCAGTCCATTAACACTGTCTTTGAGGAATCTGAGAAGGGCTTCTTTGGATCACATTGAGGCCTACGCTGATAAAGGAAATTTCATCCGTTCAAAACGTGAAAGAAGCTTTCTGAGAAACTTCTTTCTGATCTGTGAGTTCATCTCACAGAGTTACAACCTCTGCCTCAAGAAGCAGTTTGCTAACACCCTTTTCGTGGAATCTGCAATGTGATATTTGGGAGCCTATTATTGCCCATGGTGATAAAGGAAATATCCTCACATAATAACTAAAGACAAGCTTTCTGAGAAACTGCATTGCCATGTGTGAATGCAACTCACAGAGTTCCACGTTTCTCTTCAGTGATCAGTTTGTTAGCACAGTTTTCTGGAGATCTGCAATTAGATACCTCATAGCGCAATGAACATTTCAGTGACAAAGGAAATATCCACAGATGAAAACTAGAAAGAAGCTTTCTTAGAAACTTCTTGGTGATGTGTGAATTCACCTCACAGAGTTACACTTATGTTTCGTGGAGCAGTCCATTAACACTGTCTTTGGGGAAACTGAGAGGGGCTTCTTTGGATCACATTGAGGCCTACGCTGATAAATGAAATTTCATCCGTTCAAAACGTGAAAGAAGCTTTCTGAGAAACTTCTTTTAGATGTGTGAGTTCATCTCACAGAGTTACAACCTCTGCCTCAAGAAGCAGTTTGCTAACACTCTTTTCGTGGAATCTGCAAAGTGATATTTGGGAGCCTATTATGGCCCATGGTGAAAAAGGAAATATCCTCACATAATAACTAAAGACAAGCTTTCTGAGAAACTGCATTGCCATGTGTGAATGCAACTCACAGAGTTACACGTTTCTCTTCAGTGATCAGTCTGTTAGCACAGTTTTCTGGAAATCTGCAATTAGATACTTCATAGCGCAATGAACATTACAGTGACAAAGGAAATATCCACAGACGAAAACTAGAAAGAAGCTTTCTTAGAAACTTCTTGGTGATGTGTGAATTCATCTCACAGAGTTACACTTATGTTTCGTGGAGCAGTCCATTAACACTGTCTTTGGTGAAACTGAGAAGTCATTCTCTGGATCACATTGAGGCCTACGCTGATAAAGGAAATTTCATCCGTTCAAAACGTGAAAGAAGTTTTCTGAGAAACTTCTTTCTGATCTGTGAGTTCATCTCACAGAGTTACAACCTCTGCCTCAAGAAGAAGTTTGCTAACACTCTTCTCGTGGAATCTGCAAAGTGATATTTGGGAGCCCATAGGGGCACATGGTGATAAAGGAAATATCCTCACATAATAACTAAAGAGAAGCTTTCTGAGAAACTGCATTGCCAGCGCAGTTTTCTGAAAATCTGCAATTAGATACTTCATAGCGCAATGAACATTACAGTGACAAAGGAAATATCCACAGATGAAAACTCGAAAGAAGCTTTCTTAGAAACTTGTTGGTGATGTGTGAATTCATCTCCCAGAGTTACACTTATGTTTCGTGGAGCAGTCCATTAACACTGTCTTTGGGGAAACTGAGAAGGGCTTCTTTGGATCACATTGAGGCCTACGCTGATAAAGGAAATTTCATCCGTTCAAAACGTGAAAGAAGCTTCTGAGAAACTTCTTTCTGATCTGTGAGTTCATCTCACAGAGTTACAACCTCTGCCTCCAGAAGCAGTTTGCTAACACCCTTTTCGTGGAATCTGCAAAGTGATATTTGGGCGCCTGTAGGGGCACATGGTGATAAAGGAAATATCCTCACATAATAACTAAAGAGAAGCTTTCTGAGAAACTGCATTGCCATGTGTGAATGCAACTCACAGAGTTACACGTTTCTTTTCAGTGATCAGTCTGTTAGCACAGTTTTCTGGAAATCTGCAATTAGATACTTCATAGCGCAATGAACATTACAGTGACAAAGGAAATATCCACAGACGAAAACTAGAAAGAAGCTTTCTTAGAAACTTCTTGGTGATGTGTGAATTCATCTCACAGAGTTACACTTATGTTTCGTGGAGCAGTCCATTAACACTGTCTTTGGTGAAACTGAGAAGGCATTCTCTGGATCACATTGAGGCCTACGCTGATAAAGGAAATTTCACCGTTCAAAACGTGAAAGAAGCTTTCTGAGAAACTTCTTTCTGATCTGTGAGTTCATCTCACAGAGTTACAACCTCTGCCTCAAGAAGCAGTTTGCTAACACTCTTTTCGTGGAATCTGCAAAGTGATATTTGGGAGCCTATTGGGGCCCATGGTGATAAAGGAAATATCCTCACATAATAACTAAAGAGAAGCTTTCTGAGAAACTGCTTTGCCATGTGTGAATGCAACTCACAGAGTTAAACGTTTCTCTTCAGTGATCAGTTTGTTAGTACAGTTTTCTGGAGATCTGCAATTAGATACTTCATAACGCAAGGAACATTACGGTGACAAAGGAAATATCCACAGATGAAAACTAGAAAGAAGCTTTGTTAGAAACTTCTTGGTGATGTGTGAATTTATCTCACAGAGTTACACTTATGTTTCGTGGAGCAGTCCATTATCACTGTGTTTGGGGAAACTGAGAAGTTCTTCTTTGGATCACATTGAGGCCTAGGCTGAAAAAGGAAATTTCATCCGTTCAAAACGTGAAAGAAGCCTTCTGAGAAACTTCTTTCTGATCTGTGAGTTCATCTCACAGAGTTACAACCTCTGCCTCAAGAAGCAGTTTGCTAACACTCTTTTCGTGGAATCTGCAAAGTGATATTTGGGAGCCTATTGGGGCCCATGGTGATAAAGGAAATATCCTCACATAATAACTAAAGAGAAGCTTTCTGAGAAACTGCATTGCCATGTGTGAATGCAACTCACAGAGTTACACGTTTCTCTTCAGTGATCAGTTTGTTAGCACAGTTTTCTGGAAATCTGCAATTAGATACTTCCTAGCGCAAGGAACATTACAGTGACAAAGGAAATATCCACAGATGAAAACTAGAAAGAAGCTTTCTTAGAAACTTCTTGGTGATGTGTGAATTCATATCACAGAGTTACACTTATGTTTCGTGGAGCAGTCCATTAACACTGTCTTTGGGGAAACTGAGAAGGGATTCTTTGGATCACATTGAGGCCTACGCTGATAAAGGAAATTTCATCCGTTCAAAACCTGAAAGAAGCTTTCTGAGAAACTTCTTTCTGATCTGTGAGTTCATCTCACAGAGTTACAACCTCTGCCTCAAGAAGCAGTTTGCTAACACTCTTTTCGTGGAATCTGCAAAGTGATATTTGGGAGCCTATTGGGGCCCATGGTGATAAAGGAAATATCCTCACATAATAAATAAAGAGAAGCTTTCTGAGAAACTGCAATGCCATGTGTGAATGCAACTCACAGAGTTACACGTTTCTCTTCAGTGGTCAGTTTGTTAGTACAGTTTTCTGGAGATCTGCAATTAGATACTTCATAACGCAATGAACATTACAGTGACAAAGGAAATATTCACAGATGAAAACTAGAATGAAGCTTTCTTAAAAACTTCTTGGTGATGTGTGAATTCGTCTCACAGAGTTACACTTATGTTTCGTGGAGCAGTCCATTAACACTGTCTTTGAGGAATCTGAGAAGGGCTTCTTTGGATCACATTGAGGCCTACGCTGATAAAGGAAATTTCATCCGTTCAAAACGTGAAAGAAGCTTTCTGAGAAACTTCTTTCTGATCTGTGAGTTCATCTCACAGAGTTACAACCTCTGCCTCAAGAAGCAGTTTGCTAACACTCTTTTCGTGGAATCTGCAAAGTGATATTTGGGAGCCTATTGGGGCCCATGGTGATAAAGGAAATAGCCTCACATAATAACTAAAGAGAAGCTTTCTGAGAAACTGCTTTGCCATGTGTGAATGCAACTCACAGAGTTACACGTTTCTCTTCAGTGGTCAGTTTGTTAGTACAGTTTTCTGGAGATCTGCAATTAGATACTTCATAACGCAATGAACATTACAGTGACAAAGGAAATATCCACAGATGAAAACTAGAAAGAAGCTTTCTTAGAAACTTCTTGGGGATGTGTGAATTCATCTCACAGAGTTACACTTATGTTTCGTGGAGCAGTGCATTAACACTGTCTTTGGGGAAACTGAGAAGTTCTTCTTTGGATCACATTGAGGCCTAGGCTGATAAAGGAAATTTCATCCGTTCAAAACCTGAAAGAAGCTTTCTGAGAAACTTCTTTCTGATCTGTGAGTTCATCTCACAGAGTTACAACCTCTGCCTCAAGAAGCAGTTTGCTAACACTCTTTTCGTGGAATCTGTAAAGTGATATTTGGGAGCCTATTGGGGCCCATGGTGATAAAGGAAATATCCTCACATAATAACTAAAGAGAAGCTTTCTGAGAAACTGCATTGCCATGTGTGAATGCAACTCACAGAGTTACACGTTTCTCTTCAGTGATCAGTCTGTTAGCACAGTTTTCTGGAAATCTGCAATTAGATACTTCCTAGCGCAAGGAACATTACAGTGACAAAGGAAATATCCACAGATGAAAACTAGAAAGAAGCTTTCTTAGAAACTTCTTGGTGATGTGTGAATTCATCTCACAGAGTTACACTTATGTTTCGTGGAGCAGTACATTAACACTGTCTTTGGGGAAACTGAGAAGGGATTCTTTGGATCACATTGAGGCCTACGCTGATAAAGGAAATTTCATCCGTTCAAAACCTGAAAGAAGCTTTCTGAGAAACTTCTTTCTGATCTGTGAGTTCATCTCACAGAGTTACAACCTCTGCCTCAAGAAGCAGTTTGCTAACACTCTTTTCGTGGAATCTGCAAAGTGATATTTGGGAGCCTATTGGGGCCCATGGTGATAAAGGAAATATCCTCACATAATAAATAAAGAGAAGCTTTCTGAGAAACTGCAATGCCATGTGTGAATGCAACTCACAGAGTTGCACGTTTCTCTTCAGTGATCAGTCTGTTAGCACAGTTTTCTGGAAATCTGCAATTAGATACTTCATAGCGCAATGAACATTACAGTGACAAAGGAAATATTCACAGATGAAAACTAGAAAGAAGCTTTGTTAGAAACTTCTTGGTGATGTGTGAATTCGTCTCACAGAGTTACACTTATGTTTCGTGGAGCAGTCCATTAACACTGTCTTTTAGGAATCTGAGAAGGGCTTCTTTGGATCACATTGAGGCCTACGCTGATAAAGGAAATTTCATCCGTTCAAAACGTGAAAGAAGCTTTCTGAGAGACTTCTTTCTGATCTGTGAGTTCATCTCACAGAGTTACAACCTCTGCCTCAAGAAGCAGTTTGCTAACACTCTTTTCGTGGAATCTGCAAAGTGATATTTGGGAGCCTATTGGGGCCCATGGTGATAAAGGAAATAGCCTCACATAATAACTAAAGAGAAGCTTTCTGAGAAACTGCTTTGCCATGTGTGAATGCAACTCACAGAGTTACACGTTTCTCTTCAGTGATCAGTTTGTTAGTACAGTTTTCTGGAGATCTGCAATTAGATACTTCATAGCGCAATGAACATTACAGTGACAAAGGAAATATCCACAGATGAAAACTAGAAAGAAGCTTTCTTAGAAACTTCTTGAGGATGTGTGAATTCATCTCACAGAGTTACACTTATGTTTCGTGGAGCAGTGCATTAACACTGTCTTTGGGGAAACTGAGAAGGGCTTCTTTGGTTCACATTGTGGTCTAAGCTGATAAAGGAAATTTCTTCCGTTCAAAACGTGAAAGAAGCTTTCTGAGAAACTTCTTTCTGATCTGTGAGTTCATCTCACAGAGTTACAACCTCTGCCTCAAGAAGAAGTTTGCTAACACTCTTCTCGTGGAATCTGCAAAGTGATATTTGGGAGCCCATAGGGGCACATGGTGATAAAGGAAATATCCTCACATAATAACTAAAGAGAAGCTTTCTGAGAAACTGCATTGCCAGCGCAGTTTTCTGAAAATCTGCAATTAGATACTTCATAGCGCAATGAACATTACAGTGACAAAGGAAATATCCACAGATGAAAACTCGAAAGAAGCTTTCTTAGAAACTTGTTGGTGATGTGTGAATTCATCTCCCAGAGTTACACTTATGTTTCGTGGAGCAGTCCATTAACGCTGTCTTTGGGGAAACTGAGAAGGGCTTCTTTGGATCACATTGAGGCCTACGCTGATAAAGGAAATTTCATCCGTTCAAAACGTGAAAGAAGCTTCTGAGAAACTTCTTTCTGATCCGTGAGTTCATCTCACAGAGTTACAACCTCTGCCTCCAGAAGCAGTTTGCTAACACTCTTTTCGTGGAATCTGCAAAGTGATATTTGGGCGCCTGTAGGGGCACATGGTGATAAAGGAAATATCCTCACATAATAACTAAAGAGAAGCTTTCTGAAAAACTGCATTGCCATGTGTGAATGCAACTCACAGAGTTACACGTTTCTCTTCAGTGATCAGTTTGTTAGCACAGTTTTCTGGAAATCTGCAATTAGATACTTCATAGCGCAATGAACATTACAGTGACAAAGGAAATATCCACAGATGAAAACTAGAAAGAAGCTTTCTTAGAAACTTCTTGGTGATGTGTGAATTCATCTCACAGAGTTACACTTATGTTTCGTGGAGCAGTGCATTAACACTGTCTTTGGGGAAACTGAGAAGGGCTTCTTTGGTTCACATTGTGGTCTAAGCTGATAAAGGAAATTTCTTCCGTTCAAAACGTGAAAGAAGCTTTCTGAGAAACTTCTTTCTGATCTGTGAGTTCATCTCACAGAGTTACAACCTCTGCCTCAAGAAGCAGTTTGCTAACACTCTTTTCGTGGAATCTGCAAAGTGATATTTGGGAGCCTATTGGGGCCCATGGTGATAAAGGAAATATCCTCACATAATAAATAAAGAGAAGCTTTCTGAGAAACTGCAATGCCATGTGTGAATGCAACTCACAGAGTTGCACGTTTCTCTTCAGTGATCAGTCTGTTAGCACAGTTTTCTGGAAATCTGCAATTAGATACTTCATAGCGCAATGAACATTACAGTGACAAAGGAAATATCCACAGACGAAAACTAGAAAGAAGCTTTCTTAGAAACTTCTTGGTGATGTGTGAATTCATCTCACAGAGTTACACTTATGTTTCGTGGAGCAGTCCATTAACACTGTCTTTGGTGAAACTGAGAAGGCATTCTCTGGATCAAATTGAGGCCTACGCTGATAAAGGAAATTTCACCGTTCAAAACGTGAAAGAAGCTTTCTGAGAAACTTCTTTCTGATCTGTGAGTTCATCTCACAGAGTTACAACCTCTGCCTCAAGAAGCAGTTTGCTAACACTCTTTTCGTGGAATCTGCAAAGTGATATTTGGGAGCCTATTGGGGCCCATGGTGATAAAGGAAATATCCTCACATAATAACTAAAGAGAAGCTTTCTGAGAAACTGCTTTGCCATGTGTGAATGCAACTCACAGAGTTAAACGTTTCTCTTCAGTGATCAGTTTGTTAGTACAGTTTTCTGGAGATCTGCAATTAGATACTTCATAACGCAATGAACATTACAGTGACAAAGGAAATATCCACAGATGAAAACTAGAAAGAAGCTTTCTTAGAAACTTCTTGGTGATGTGTGAATTTATCTCACAGAGTTACACTTATGTTTCGTGGAGCAGTCCATTATCACTGTGTTTGGGGAAACTGAGAAGTTCTTTTTGGATCACATTGAGGCCTAGGCTGAAAAGGAAATTTCATCCGTTCAAAACGTGAAAGAAGCCTTCTGAGAAACTTCTTTCTGATCTGTGAGTTCATCTCACAGAGTTACAACCTCTGCCTCAAGAAGCAGTTTGCTAACACTCTTTTCGTGGAATCTGCAAAGTGATATTTGGGAGCCTATTGGGGCCCATGGTGATAAAGGAAATATCCTCACATAATAACTAAAGAGAAGCTTTCTGAGAAACTGCATTGCCATGTGTGAATGCAACTCACAGAGTTACACGTTTCTCTTCAGTGATCAGTCTGTTAGCACAGTTTTCTGGAAATCTGCAATTAGATACTTCCTAGCGCAAGGAACATTACAGTGACAAAGGAAATATCCACAGATGAAAACTAGAAAGAAGCTTTCTTAGAAACTTCTTGGTGATGTGTGAATTCATCTCACACAGTTACACTTATGTTTCGTGGAGCAGTCCATTAACACTGTCTTTGGGGAAACTGAGAAGGGATTCTTTGGATCACATTGAGGCCTACGCTGATAAAGGAAATGTCATCCGTTCAAAACCTGAAAGAAGCTTTCTGAGAAACTTCTTTCTGATCTGTGAGTTCATCTCACAGAGTTACAACCTCTGCCTCAAGAAGCAGTTTGCTAACACTCTTTTCGTGGAATCTGCAAAGTGATATTTGGGAGCCTATTGGGGCCCATGGTGATAAAGGAAATATCCTCACATAATAAATAAAGAGAAGCTTTCTGAGAAACTGCAATGCCATGTGTGAATGCAACTCACAGAGTTACACGTTTCTCTTCAGTGGTCAGTTTGTTAGTACAGTTTTCTGGAGATCTGCAATTAGATACTTCATAACGCAATGAACATTACAGTGACAAAGGAAATATTCACAGATGAAAACTAGAATGAAGCTTTCTTAAAAACTTCTTGGTGATGTGTGAATTCGTCTCACAGAGTTACACTTATGTTTCGTGGAGCAGTCCATTAACACTGTCTTTGAGGAATCTGAGAAGGGCTTCTTTGGATCACATTGAGGCCTACGCTGAAAAAGGAAATTTCATCCGTTCAAAACGTGAAAGAAGCTTTCTGAGAAACTTCTTTCTGATCTGTGAGTTCATCTCACAGAGTTACAACCTCTGCCTCAAGAAGCAGTTTGCTAACACTCTTTTCGTGGAATCTGCAAAGTGATATTTGGGAGCCTATTGGGGCCCATGGTGATAAAGGAAATAGCCTCACATAATAACTAAAGAGAAGCTTTCTGAGAAACTGCTTTGCCATGTGTGAATGCAACTCACAGAGTTACACGTTTCTCTTCAGTGGTCAGTTTGTTAGTACAGTTTTCTGGAGATCTGCAATTAGATACTTCATAACGCAATGAACATTACAGTGACAAAGGAAATATCCACAGATGAAAACTAGAAAGAAGCTTTCTTAGAAACTTCTTGGGGATGTGTGAATTCATCTCACAGAGTTACACTTATGTTTCGTGGAGCAGTGCATTAACACTGTCTTTGGGGAAACTGAGAAGGGCTTCTTTGGATCACATTGAGGCCTAAGCTGATAAAGGAAATTTCTTCCGTTCAAAACGTGAAAGAAGCTTTCTGAGAAACTTCTTTCTGATCTGTTACTTCATCTCACAGAGTTACAACCTCTGCCTCAAGAAGAAGTTTGCTAACACTCTTCTCGTGGAATCTGCAAAGTGATATTTGGGAGCCCATAGGGGCACATGGTGATAAAGGAAATATCCTCACATAATAACTAAAGAGAAGCTTTCTGAGAAACTGCATTGCCAGCGCAGTTTTCTGAAAATCTGCAATTAGATACTTCATAGCGCAATGAACATTACAGTGACAAAGGAAATATCCACAGATGAAAACTAGAAAGAAGCTTTCTTAAAAACTTCTTGGTGATGTGTGAATTCATCTCACAGAGTTACACTTATGTTTCGTGGAGCAGTCCATTAACACTGTCTTTGGGGAAACTGAGAAGGGCTTCTTTGGATCACATTGAGGCCTACGCTGATAAAGGAAATTTCAACCGTTCAAAACGTGAAAGAAGCTTTCTGAGAAACTTCTTTCGGATGTGTGAGTTCATCTCACAGAGTTACAACCTCTGCCTCAAGAAGCAGTTTGCTAACACTCTTTTCGTGGAATCTACAAAGTGATATTTGGGAGCCTATTGGTGCCCATGGTGATAAAGGAAATATCCTCACATAATAACTAAAGAGAAGCTTTCTGAGAAACTGCATTGCCATGTGTGAATGCAACTCACAGAGTTACACGTTTCTCTTCAGTGATCAGTTTGTTAGCACAGTTTTCTGGAAATCTGCAATTAGATACTTCATTAGCGCAATGAACATTACAGTGACAAAGGAAATATCCACAGATGAAAACTAGAAAGAAGCTTTCTTAGAAACTTCTTGGTGATGTGTGAATTCATCTCACAGAGTTACACTTATGTTTCGTGGAGCAGTCCATTAACACTGTCTTTGGGGAAACTGAGAAGGGCTTCTTTGGATCACATTGAGGCCTACGCTGATAAAGGAAATTTCATCCGTTCAAAACGTGAAAGAAGCTTTCTGAGAAACTTCTTTCTGATCTGTGAGTTCATCTCACAGAGTTACAACCTCTGCCTCAAGAAGCAGTTTGCTAACACTCTTTTCGTGGAATCTGCAAAGTGATATTTGGGAGCCTATTGGGGCGAATGGTGATAAAGGAAATATCCTCACATAATAACTAAAGAGAAGCTTTCTGAGAAACTGCATTGCCATGTGTGAATGCAACTCACAGAGTTACACGTTTCTCTTCAGTGATCAGTCTGTTAGCACAGTTTTCTGGAAATCTGCAATTAGATACTTCATAGCGCAATGAACATTACAGTAACAAAGGACATATCCACAGATGAAAACTAGAAAGAAGCTTTCTTAGAAACTTCTTGGTGATGTGTGAATTCATCTCACAGAGTTACACTTATGTTTCGTGGAGCAGTCCATTAACACTGTGTTTGGGGAAACTGAGAAGTTCCTCTTTGGATCACATTGAGGCCTACGCTGATAAAGGAAATTTCATCCGTTCAAAACGTGAAAGAAGCTTTCTGAGAAACTTCTTTCTGATCTGTGAGTTCATCTCACAGAGTTACAACCTCTGCCTCAAGAAGCAGTTTGCTAACACTCTTTTCGTGGAATCTGCAAAGTGATATTTGGGAGCCTATTGGGGCCCATGGTGATAAAGGAAATATCCTCACATAATAACTAAAGAGAAGCTTTCTGAGAAACTGCATTGCCATGTGTGAATGCAACTCACAGAGTTACACGTTTCTCTTCAGTGATCAGTCTGTTAGCACAGTTTTCTGGAAATCTGCAATTAGATACTTCATAGCGCAATGAACATTACAGTGACAAAGGACATATCCACAGATGAAAACTAGAAAGAAGCTTTCTTAGAAACTTCTTGGTGATGTGTGAATTCATCTCACAGAGTTACACTTATGTTTCGTGGAGCAGTCCATTAACACTGTGTTTGGGGAAACTGAGAAGTTCTTCTTTGGATCACATTGAGGCCTACGCTGATAAAGGAAATTTCATCCGTTCAAAACGTGAAAGAAGCTTTCTGAGAAACTTCTTTCTGATCTGTGAGTTCATCTCACAGAGTTACAACCTCTGCCTCAAGAAGCAGTTTGCTAACACTCTTTTCGTGGAATCTGCAACGTGATATTTGGGAGCCTATTGGGGCCCATGGTGATAAAGGAATTATCCTCACATAATAACTAAAGAGAAGCTTTCTGAGAAACTGCATTGCCATGTGTGAATGCAACTCACAGAGTTACACGTTTCTCTTCAGTGATCAGTTTGTTAGCACAGTTTTCTGGAAATCTGCAATTAGATACTTCCTAGCGCAATGAACATTACAGTGACAAAGGAAATATCCACAGATGAAAACTAGAAAGAAGCATTCTTAGGAACTTCTTGGTGATGTGTGAATTCATCTCACAGAGTTACACTTATGTTTCGTGGAGCAGTCCATTAACACTGTCTTGGGGAAACTGAGGAGGGCTTCTTTGGATCACATTGAGGCCTACGCTGATAAAGGAAATTTCATCCGTTCAAAACGTGAAAGAAGCTTTCTGAGAAACTTCTTTCTGATCTGTGAGTTCATCTCACAGAGCTACAACCTCTGCCTCAAGAAGCAGTTTGCTAACACTCATTTCGTGGAATCTGCAAAGTGATATTTGGGAGCATATTGGGGCCCATGGTGATAAAGGAAATATCCTCACATAATAACTAAAGAGAAGCTTTCTGAGAAACTGCATTGCCATGTGTGAATGCAACTCACAGAGTTACACGTTTCTTTTCAGTCATCAGTTTGTTAGCCCAGTTTTCTGGAAATCTGTAATTAGTTATTTCATAGCGCAATGAACATTACAGTGACAAAGGAAATATCCACAGATGAAAACTAGAAAGAAGCTTTCTTAGAAATTTCTTGGTGATGTGTGAATTCATCTCACAGAGTTACACTTATGTTTCGTGGAGCAGTCCATTAACACTGTCTTTGAGGAATCTGATAAGGGCTTCTTTGGATCACATTGAGGCCTAGGTTGATAAAGGAAATTTCATCTGTTCAAAACGTGAAAGAAGCTTTCTGAGAAACTGCCTTCTTATCTGTGAGTTCATCTCACAGAGTTACAACCTCTGCCTCAAGAAGCAGTTTGCTAACACTCTTTTCGTGGAATCTGCAAAGTGATATTTGGGAGCCTATTGGGGCCCATGGTGATAAAGGAAATATCCTCACATAATAACTAAAGAGAAGCTTTCTGAGAAACTGCATTGCCATGTGTGAATGCAACTCACAGAGTTACACGTTTCTCTTCAGTGATCAGTTTGTTAGCACAGTTTTCTGGAATTCTGCAATTAGATACTTCATAGCGCAATGAACATTACAGTGACAAAGGAAATATCCACAGATGAAAACTAGAAAGAAGCTTTCTTAGAAACTTCTTGGTGATGTGTGAATTCATCTCACAGAGTTACACTTATGTTTCGTGGAGCAGTCCATTAACACTGCTCTTTGAGGAATCTGAGAAGGGCTTCTTTGGATCACATTGAGGCCTACGCTGATAAAGGAAATTTCATCCGTTCAAAACGTGAAAGAAGCTTTCTGAGAAACTTCTTTCTGATCTGTGAGTTCATCTCACAGAGTTACAACCTCTGCCTCAAGAAGCAGTTTGCTAACACTCTTTTCGTGGAATCTGCAAAGTGATATTTGGGAGCCTATTGGGGCCCATGGTGATAAAGGAAATATCCTCACATAATAACTAAAGAGAAGCTTTCTGAGAAACTGCATTGCCATGTGTGAATGCAACTCACAGAGTTACACGTTTCTCTTCAGTGATCAGTTTGTTAGCACAGTTTTCTGGAAATCTGCAATTAGATACTTCATAGCGCAATGAACATTACAGTGACAAAGGAAATATCCACAGATGAAAACTAGAAAGAAGCTTTCTTAGAAACTTCTTGGTGATGTGTGAATTCATCTCACAGAGTTACACTTATGTTTCGTGGAGCAGTCCATTAACACTGTCTTTGAGGAATCTGAGAAGGGCTTCTTTGGATCACATTGAGGCCTACGCTGATAAAGGAAATTTCATCCGTTCAAAACGTGAAAGAAGCTTTCTGAGAAACTTCTTTCTGATCTGTGAGTTCATCTCACAGAGTTACAACCTCTGCCTCAAGAAGCAGTTTGCTAACACTCTTTTCGTGGAATCTGCAAAGTGATATTTGGGAGCCTATTGGGGCCCATGGTGATAAAGGAAATATCCTCACATAATAACTAAAGAGAAGCTTTCTGAGAAACTGCATTGCCATGTGTGAATGCAACTCACAGAGTTACACGTTTCTCTTCAGTGATCAGTTTGTTAGCACAGTTTTCTGGAAATCTGCAATTAGATACTTCATAGCGCAATGAACATTACAGTGACAAAGGAAATATCCACAGATGAAAACTAGAAAGAAGCTTTCTTAGAAACTTCTTGGTGATGTGTGAATTCATCTCACAGAGTTACACTTATGTTTCGTGGAGCAGTCCATTAACACTGTCTTTGAGGAATCTGAGAAGGGCTTCTTTGGATCACATTGAGGCCTACGCTGATAAAGGAAATTTCATCCGTTCAAAACGTGAAAGAAGCTTTCTGAGAAACTTCTTTCTGATCTGTGAGTTCATCTCACAGAGTTACAACCTCTGCCTCAAGAAGCAGTTTGCTAACACTCTTTTCGTGGAATCTGCAAAGTGATATTTGGGAGCCTATTGGGGCCCATGGTGATAAAGGAAATATCCTCACATAATAACTAAAGAGAAGCTTTCTGAGAAACTGCATTGCCATGTGTGAATGCAACTCACAGAGTTACACGTTTCTCTTCAGTGATCAGTTTGTTAGCACAGTTTTCTGGAAATCTGCAATTAGATACTTCATAGCGCAATGAACATTACAGTGACAAAGGAAATATCCACAGATGAAAACTAGAAAGAAGCTTTCTTAGAAACTTCTTGGTGATGTGTGAATTCATCTCACAGAGTTACACTTATGTTTCGTGGAGCAGTCCATTAACACTGTCTTTGAGGAATCTGAGAAGGGCTTCTTTGGATCACATTGAGGCCTACGCTGATAAAGGAAATTTCATCCGTTCAAAACGTGAAAGAAGCTTTCTGAGAAACTTCTTTCTGATCTGTGAGTTCATCTCACAGAGTTACAACCTCTGCCTCAAGAAGCAGTTTGCTAACACTCTTTTCGTGGAATCTGCAAAGTGATATTTGGGAGCCTATTGGGGCCCATGGTGATAAAGGAAATATCCTCACATAATAACTAAAGAGAAGCTTTCTGAGAAACTGCATTGCCATGTGTGAATGCAACTCACAGAGTTACACGTTTCTCTTCAGTGATCAGTTTGTTAGCACAGTTTTCTGGAAATCTGCAATTAGATACTTCATAGCGCAATGAACATTACAGTGACAAAGGAAATATCCACAGATGAAAACTAGAAAGAAGCTTTCTTAGAAACTTCTTGGTGATGTGTGAATTCATCTCACAGAGTTACACTTATGTTTCGTGGAGCAGTCCATTAACACTGTCTTTGAGGAATCTGAGAAGGGCTTCTTTGGATCACATTGAGGCCTACGCTGATAAAGGAAATTTCATCCGTTCAAAACGTGAAAGAAGCTTTCTGAGAAACTTCTTTCTGATCTGTGAGTTCATCTCACAGAGTTACAACCTCTGCCTCAAGAAGCAGTTTGCTAACACTCTTTTCGTGGAATCTGCAAAGTGATATTTGGGAGCCTATTGGGGCCCATGGTGATAAAGGAAATATCCTCACATAATAACTAAAGAGAAGCTTTCTGAGAAACTGCATTGCCATGTGTGAATGCAACTCACAGAGTTACACGTTTCTCTTCAGTGATCAGTTTGTTAGCACAGTTTTCTGGAAATCTGCAATTAGATACTTCATAGCGCAATGAACATTACAGTGACAAAGGAAATATCCACAGATGAAAACTAGAAAGAAGCTTTCTTAGAAACTTCTTGGTGATGTGTGAATTCATCTCACAGAGTTACACTTATGTTTCGTGGAGCAGTCCATTAACACTGTCTTTGAGGAATCTGAGAAGGGCTTCTTTGGATCACATTGAGGCCTACGCTGATAAAGGAAATTTCATCCGTTCAAAACGTGAAAGAAGCTTTCTGAGAAACTTCTTTCTGATCTGTGAGTTCATCTCACAGAGTTACAACCTCTGCCTCAAGAAGCAGTTTGCTAACACTCTTTTCGTGGAATCTGCAAAGTGATATTTGGGAGCCTATTGGGGCCCATGGTGATAAAGGAAATATCCTCACATAATAACTAAAGAGAAGCTTTCTGAGAAACTGCATTGCCATGTGTGAATGCAACTCACAGAGTTACACGTTTCTCTTCAGTGATCAGTTTGTTAGCACAGTTTTCTGGAAATCTGCAATTAGATACTTCATAGCGCAATGAACATTACAGTGACAAAGGAAATATCCACAGATGAAAACTAGAAAGAAGCTTTCTTAGAAACTTCTTGGTGATGTGTGAATTCATCTCACAGAGTTACACTTATGTTTCGTGGAGCAGTCCATTAACACTGTCTTTGAGGAATCTGAGAAGGGCTTCTTTGGATCACATTGAGGCCTACGCTGATAAAGGAAATTTCATCCGTTCAAAACGTGAAAGAAGCTTTCTGAGAAACTTCTTTCTGATCTGTGAGTTCATCTCACAGAGTTACAACCTCTGCCTCAAGAAGCAGTTTGCTAACACTCTTTTCGTGGAATCTGCAAAGTGATATTTGGGAGCCTATTGGGGCCCATGGTGATAAAGGAAATATCCTCACATAATAACTAAAGAGAAGCTTTCTGAGAAACTGCATTGCCATGTGTGAATGCAACTCACAGAGTTACACGTTTCTCTTCAGTGATCAGTTTGTTAGCACAGTTTTCTGGAAATCTGCAATTAGATACTTCATAGCGCAATGAACATTACAGTGACAAAGGAAATATCCACAGATGAAAACTAGAAAGAAGCTTTCTTAGAAACTTCTTGGTGATGTGTGAATTCATCTCACAGAGTTACACTTATGTTTCGTGGAGCAGTCCATTAACACTGTCTTTGAGGAATCTGAGAAGGGCTTCTTTGGATCACATTGAGGCCTACGCTGATAAAGGAAATTTCATCCGTTCAAACGTGAAAGAAGCTTTCTGAGAAACTTCTTTCTGATCTGTGAGTTCATCTCACAGAGTTACAACCTCTGCCTCAAGAAGCAGTTTGCTAACACTCTTTTCGTGGAATCTGCAAAGTGATATTTGGGAGCCTATTGGGGCCCATGGTGATAAAGGAAATATCCTCACATAATAACTAAAGAGAAGCTTTCTGAGAAACTGCATTGCCATGTGTGAATGCAACTCACAGAGTTACACGTTTCTCTTCAGTGATCAGTTTGTTAGCACAGTTTTCTGGAAATCTGCAATTAGATACTTCATAGCGCAATGAACATTACAGTGACAAAGGAAATATCCACAGATGAAAACTAGAAAGAAGCTTTCTTAGAAACTTCTTGGTGATGTGTGAATTCATCTCACAGAGTTACACTTATGTTTCGTGGAGCAGTCCATTAACACTGTCTTTGAGGAATCTGAGAAGGGCTTCTTTGGATCACATTGAGGCCTACGCTGATAAAGGAAATTTCATCCGTTCAAAACGTGAAAGAAGCTTTCTGAGAAACTTCTTTCTGATCTGTGAGTTCATCTCACAGAGTTACAACCTCTGCCTCAAGAAGCAGTTTGCTAACACTCTTTTCGTGGAATCTGCAAAGTGATATTTGGGAGCCTATTGGGGCCCATGGTGATAAAGGAAATATCCTCACATAATAACTAAAGAGAAGCTTTCTGAGAAACTGCATTGCCATGTGTGAATGCAACTCACAGAGTTACACGTTTCTCTTCAGTGATCAGTTTGTTAGCACAGTTTTCTGGAAATCTGCAATTAGATACTTCATAGCGCAATGAACATTACAGTGACAAAGGAAATATCCACAGATGAAAACTAGAAAGAAGCTTTCTTAGAAACTTCTTGGTGATGTGTGAATTCATCTCACAGAGTTACACTTATGTTTCGTGGAGCAGTCCATTAACACTGTCTTTGAGGAATCTGAGAAGGGCTTCTTTGGATCACATTGAGGCCTACGCTGATAAAGGAAATTTCATCCGTTCAAAACGTGAAAGAAGCTTTCTGAGAAACTTCTTTCTGATCTGTGAGTTCATCTCACAGAGTTACAACCTCTGCCTCAAGAAGCAGTTTGCTAACACTCTTTTCGTGGAATCTGCAAAGTGATATTTGGGAGCCTATTGGGGCCCATGGTGATAAAGGAAATATCCTCACATAATAACTAAAGAGAAGCTTTCTGAGAAACTGCATTGCCATGTGTGAATGCAACTCACAGAGTTACACGTTTCTCTTCAGTGATCAGTTTGTTAGCACAGTTTTCTGGAAATCTGCAATTAGATACTTCATAGCGCAATGAACATTACAGTGACAAAGGAAATATCCACAGATGAAAACTAGAAAGAAGCTTTCTTAGAAACTTCTTGGTGATGTGTGAATTCATCTCACAGAGTTACACTTATGTTTCGTGGAGCAGTCCATTAACACTGTCTTTGAGGAATCTGAGAAGGGCTTCTTTGGATCACATTGAGGCCTACGCTGATAAAGGAAATTTCATCCGTTCAAAACGTGAAAGAAGCTTTCTGAGAAACTTCTTTCTGATCTGTGAGTTCATCTCACAGAGTTACAACCTCTGCCTCAAGAAGCAGTTTGCTAACACTCTTTTCGTGGAATCTGCAAAGTGATATTTGGGAGCCTATTGGGGCCCATGGTGATAAAGGAAATATCCTCACATAATAACTAAAGAGAAGCTTTCTGAGAAACTGCATTGCCATGTGTGAATGCAACTCACAGAGTTACACGTTTCTCTTCAGTGATCAGTTTGTTAGCACAGTTTTCTGGAAATCTGCAATTAGATACTTCATAGCGCAATGAACATTACAGTGACAAAGGAAATATCCACAGATGAAAACTAGAAAGAAGCTTTCTTAGAAACTTCTTGGTGATGTGTGAATTCATCTCACAGAGTTACACTTATGTTTCGTGGAGCAGTCCATTAACACTGTCTTTGAGGAATCTGAGAAGGGCTTCTTTGGATCACATTGAGGCCTACGCTGATAAAGGAAATTTCATCCGTTCAAAACGTGAAAGAAGCTTTCTGAGAAACTTCTTTCTGATCTGTGAGTTCATCTCACAGAGTTACAACCTCTGCCTCAAGAAGCAGTTTGCTAACACTCTTTTCGTGGAATCTGCAAAGTGATATTTGGGAGCCTATTGGGGCCCATGGTGATAAAGGAAATATCCTCACATAATAACTAAAGAGAAGCTTTCTGAGAAACTGCATTGCCATGTGTGAATGCAACTCACAGAGTTACACGTTTCTCTTCAGTGATCAGTTTGTTAGCACAGTTTTCTGGAAATCTGCAATTAGATACTTCATAGCGCAATGAACATTACAGTGACAAAGGAAATATCCACAGATGAAAACTAGAAAGAAGCTTTCTTAGAAACTTCTTGGTGATGTGTGAATTCATCTCACAGAGTTACACTTATGTTTCGTGGAGCAGTCCATTAACACTGTCTTTGAGGAATCTGAGAAGGGCTTCTTTGGATCACATTGAGGCCTACGCTGATAAAGGAAATTTCATCCGTTCAAAACGTGAAAGAAGCTTTCTGAGAAACTTCTTTCTGATCTGTGAGTTCATCTCACAGAGTTACAACCTCTGCCTCAAGAAGCAGTTTGCTAACACTCTTTTCGTGGAATCTGCAAAGTGATATTTGGGAGCCTATTGGGGCCCATGGTGATAAAGGAAATATCCTCACATAATAACTAAAGAGAAGCTTTCTGAGAAACTGCATTGCCATGTGTGAATGCAACTCACAGAGTTACACGTTTCTCTTCAGTGATCAGTTTGTTAGCACAGTTTTCTGGAAATCTGCAATTAGATACTTCATAGCGCAATGAACATACAGTGACAAAGGAAATATCCACAGATGAAAACTAGAAAGAAGCTTTCTTAGAAACTTCTTGGTGATGTGTGAATTCATCTCACAGAGTTACACTTATGTTTCGTGGAGCAGTCCATTAACACTGTCTTTGAGGAATCTGAGAAGGGCTTCTTTGGATCACATTGAGGCCTACGCTGATAAAGGAAATTTCATCCGTTCAAAACGTGAAAGAAGCTTTCTGAGAAACTTCTTTCTGATCTGTGAGTTCATCTCACAGAGTTACAACCTCTGCCTCAAGAAGCAGTTTGCTAACACTCTTTTCGTGGAATCTGCAAAGTGATATTTGGGAGCCTATTGGGGCCCATGGTGATAAAGAAATATCCTCACATAATAACTAAAGAGAAGCTTTCTGAGAAACTGCATTGCCATGTGTGAATGCAACTCACAGAGTTACACGTTTCTCTTCAGTGATCAGTTTGTTAGCACAGTTTTCTGGAAATCTGCAATTAGATACTTCATAGCGCAATGAACATTACAGTGACAAAGGAAATATCCACAGATGAAAACTAGAAAGAAGCTTTCTTAGAAACTTCTTGGTGATGTGTGAATTCATCTCACAGAGTTACACTTATGTTTCGTGGAGCAGTCCATTAACACTGTCTTTGAGGAATCTGAGAAGGGCTTCTTTGGATCACATTGAGGCCTACGCTGATAAAGGAAATTCATCCGTTCAAAACGTGAAAGAAGCTTTCTGAGAAACTTCTTTCTGATCTGTGAGTTCATCTCACAGAGTTACAACCTCTGCCTCAAGAAGCAGTTTGCTAACACTCTTTTCGTGGAATCTGCAAAGTGATATTTGGGAGCCTATTGGGCCCATGGTGATAAAGGAAATATCCTCACATAATAACTAAAGAGAAGCTTTCTGAGAAACTGCATTGCCATGTGTGAATGCAACTCACAGAGTTACACGTTTCTCTTCAAGTGATCAGTTTGTTAGCACAGTTTTTCTGGAAATCTGCAATTAGATACTTCATAGCGCAATGAACATTACAGTGACAAAGGAAATATCCACAGATGAAAACTAGAAAGAAGCTTTCTTAGAAACTTCTGGTGATGTGTGAATTCATCTCACAGAGAGTTAACACTATGTTTCGTGGGCAGTCCATCTAACACTGTCTTTGAGGAATCTGAGAAGGGCTTCTTTGGATCACATTGAGGCCTACGCTGATAAAGGAAATTCATCCGTTCAAAACGTGATGAAAGAAGCTTTCTGAGAAAATTCTTTCTGATCTGTGAGTCATCTCACAGAGTTACAACCTCTGCTCAAGAAGCACTGTTGCTAACACTCTTTATGTGGAATCTGCAAAGTGATATTTGGGAGCCTATTGGGGGCCCATGGTGAGAAAGGAAAATCCTCACATAATAACTAAAGAGAAGCTTTCTGAGAAAATGCATTGCCAATGTGTGAATGCAACTCACAGAGTACACGTTCTCTTCAGTGATCAGTTTGTTAGCACAGTTTTCTGGAAATCTGCAATTAGATACTTCATAGCGCAATGAACATTACAGTGACAAGGAACTATCCACAGATGAAACTAGAAAGAAGCTTTCTTAGAAACTTATTGGTGATGTGTGAATTCATTCTCCACAGAGAGTTACACTTTAGTTTTCGTGAGAAGAGTCATTACCACTGTCTTTGAGGAACTACTGAGAAGGGCTTTCTTTGGATCACATTGAGGCCTTACGCGTGACTTAAGGAACATTTCATCGCTCAAAACGTGAAAGAAGCTTTCTGAGAAATTCTTTCTGATCTGTGAGTTCATTCACAGAGTCCAACCTCTCTCAAGAAGCAGTTTGCTAAACACTCTTTTCGTGGAATCTGCAAGTGATATTGGAGAGCCTATTGGGCCCATGGTGATAAAGGAAATACCTCACATAATAACTAAAGAGAAGCTTTCTGA